>NW_026435475.1:0-201 GCF_001194135.2 Octopus bimaculoides
TACTACTACTACTACTACTACTACTACTACTACTACTACTATTACAATGACCATCACTATAGCCATCATCCACGCCATTCAAACCGTCATTGTCATCACCGTCATCATCATCATCTCCAACATCGTAATCATCATTATCATCATCATCATCATCACCACCACCACTGCTGTCACCGTTATCATCATCATCATCATCATCAT
>NW_026435476.1:0-410 GCF_001194135.2 Octopus bimaculoides
GATAGATAGATAGATAGATAGATAGATAGATAGATAGATAGATGTTCGTACATATATGAGTGTGTCTGTTCTTTTTACAGTTTTTTTGAAGTTTTGACTATGTCGCCAACATTGAATTACGTAGCTGACAGTTCGAAGTTACTGTCAATCTTTTCCTTCTAGAAATATAATGAATAAATAATTCTACAGAGAAATACAAAGTGATTCTGCAATTTAATTTTGGAATTTGATTTTATATATTAGAAACATTTTATAAGTATTTATATAAACAAACACACATATACACACATACAGGTATACACATATATGCATATACACACACACACATACAAATATATACAAGCAGAGGGGAGGTAAGGACTAAAAAAAAACAATTACATACATACAGGCTCACATATATATACTCATAC
>NW_026435477.1:0-441 GCF_001194135.2 Octopus bimaculoides
TCCAAAAGGATAAATTATGGTCAGCAATGCATCGATCTCTTCAGGAAGGATATAAATAACAAAATCATCAAACAGACATGTTAAGAGAAATAGAAAGTCTTATGAAATGTAACATATTTATATTCATATGCACACATGCGTACATACACTCAAATATGTGACATGTAAATATAAACATATACATAAATATATATAAATATATACACACACACAAACACACATACATATATATTTGAATACATACATATATAGGCAGAAATATACTCACACACATACGCATATATATCTACACATATACTCGTACATATTCTCACGGCAATGACATAGAAATATACTTATGCTAAAATATACATTTATGATCACATACTTATACACATACACAAACAATCATATACATACACAAGAGCATACACATCCCAAAACATCGATAGACCCAAACAC
>NW_026435478.1:0-200 GCF_001194135.2 Octopus bimaculoides
TCCAGCATGGCCGCAGTCAAATGACTGAAACAAGTAAAAGAGTAAACCTTCAGTATAGAAATTATAACTTTAATCATCATTGTGTTTGTTGTAGTGGCTAACAGTGGCCCCTTCGTGTTTATATAAGGAAAGTTTACTTTACAGTTATGAAGTCATCATCATTTAATGTCCATTTTCCATGCTGGCATGGGTTGGACAGT
>NW_026435479.1:0-243 GCF_001194135.2 Octopus bimaculoides
ATGTGTATATATGTATATATATGTGTGTGTGTGTGCGTGTGTGTATGTGTACTCACACACACACATATATATATATATACATATATATCGATGTATATACATATATGTATATGTGTGTGAGCATGTATGTGTCTGTGTAAACATCTTTCTGTCATTTATGACTTTCACCCATGCTAGCATGGAACATGGACGTTAAATGATGATATGTGTGTGTGTGTGTGTGTGTGTGTGTGTGTGTGTGTG
>NW_026435480.1:0-115 GCF_001194135.2 Octopus bimaculoides
TCATCAATATCATCATCATCAATATCGTCATCAATATCATCATCATCAATATCGTCATCAATATTATCATCATCATCATCATCATCATTATCATCGTCTTCATCAACAATCATCC
>NW_026435480.1:183-312 GCF_001194135.2 Octopus bimaculoides
TCATCATCATCATCATCAATATTATCGTCATCATCAACATCGTCATCAATATCATCATCATCATCATCATCATCAATATTATCATCATCAACATCAATATCGTCATCATCATCATCATCATCATCATCA
>NW_026435481.1:0-102 GCF_001194135.2 Octopus bimaculoides
ACAAACATATATACGTGCACACATACATATGCACACATGCACACATGCATACATTCACACATACATACACTCATGCATCCGTTCATACATATATAGGCACAT
>NW_026435481.1:383-486 GCF_001194135.2 Octopus bimaculoides
ATACATGCATGCATGCATGCATACATACATATATACATGCATACATACATGCATACATACATACCTCATACATACATACATACATACATACATACATACATAC
>NW_026435482.1:0-251 GCF_001194135.2 Octopus bimaculoides
TCTTGTGCGTAAATGACTGTCACCTGACGTCACATCGATGGAAACTGTCCAACACCGCCGCTCCACTACATCCTCAGTGCATGTATATTTGTGACTCTGTGTATGTGTGTGTTCGTGTGAACGTATTTATGTGTGGGAAAGAGAGAAAGAAAGGGGGAGTGAAAGAAAGAGTGAGAGAGTGACTGAGAGCATCAAAGTGATGGTACAAGGCGATGACTCAATAGCAATCGATAAGGTGGCACAGAAATGGA
>NW_026435483.1:0-311 GCF_001194135.2 Octopus bimaculoides
GCAGCCATTTGCAATAATTACATGTGTTTTAAGATGGCCGCTTGAATGGTGGTCACAGTGATCAAAGCTGTGACATAGAATGGGTTTTAGTTGCCCTATGTAGTAGCTAAATTTACCTCTGCCTTCCATACACATGTTACCATATTATTGAATGCTTTGTTGTTACCATACATTTGAAATATACTGCCTTTGTCTCAAATTTTAAAATGAAGAGTTTAGTGAAAAAACTGTCATTATTAAGCTAGTCGAAGGCAGTGATTACCAGTTGAGCACAACATTTCAAGCCTTGTGCTTATAGTAGAATCATTAAC
>NW_026435485.1:0-2094 GCF_001194135.2 Octopus bimaculoides
TGGAAGAGGTAGACCCAGGAAGACCTAGGATGAGGTGGTGAAGCATGACCGTTGAACATCAGGCCTTACCGAGGCAATGACTAGTGACCGAGACCTTTGGAAATATGCTGTGCTTGAGAAGACCCGGCAAACCAAGTGAGACCATAATCCGTGGCTTTTACCAGGGGTGTAGCCAGCCCACTTATGCATACCTTTCCTTCTTTGGACACTAAACTCTGCTTGCGAAGACCTGTTGAGGCAAGTGAAATCAAAAGGATTATTCAAAGTGTAATGAATTGATGGAAATATGTAGTGAGATTGTGCCAAAAGCTGTATGGTCTTCAGCTTCACCCTTCCATGTTCCACTCCTTTCAATGATGGCTTTGTTTTTTGATACCTCCATTCAAGAACATAACTGTCTGTAATATATCAAGGTTAATGAAACCAGTTATATTATCCCCTCTTCAACAATTAACCTGCACCCTTTAGCACTTAAACTGGCCATATCCAGCTCAAACATTCTAATTCTTTTATGTTGAAATTGGACAGATCTTGTTTCTCATTCCTACCCCATAATGTCACTTATAAAAATATATGATCACATCATCAAAATTTCAATGCTATGAGATAATAAATAATTAATTCAAAATAATGTCAATAAATAAGCATTACTTTTGGTAGAATAATCTGAATGCTAACGGGTTAAGGTTGAACCCCCCCCCCCAAAAAAAATCTCAACCCAATCAAGGTTAATGAATTTTCCTCTTTTTGCTTTATTTCAGCCTTTGGATCTTCAAATGCTTTCGGACAGTCTTTAGGTTTTGTGTCTGGAGCATCAAAGGTGTTTGGACAACCAGAGAGCAGTTCCAGTCCTTTCCAGAGTCAAGGCAGTGCATTTGGTGGCAACAGTTCAGGAAACATGATGTGCAATTTCACAAATGTGCCAAATCAAGGAAATAATACATTTGGGAACGTCAACAGTGTATTTGGAGGTGTGCAGACACCTTCACCACTACAAAATACATTTGGGAATTCTTCAACCTTAAATACTGTGCAATCAATAGGTGCAAACCCCCAAATGTGTGTCTTGGGTAATTCGACTCCTTCGATGAATCAAAATAGTTCATTTGGGTCTGTTTTTGGAAATTCATCGTTATCATCTAATGTTAGCACTAGCAGCGGCACTGGTCTTTTTGGCAAACCTGCTCTCGCTCCTCCTGCTTCTCAGCAAAATTCTGTATTTGGACAGCAACCAGTGCAACAATCTTCTGTGTTTGGATCAGCCATGCCATCAGGTACGACTGGGTCTGTTTTCGATCAAGTCTCTTCTGTTGGTTCGTCAGTCTTCACACAGTCTCCACCAGCACCAGAATCCTTGACAATCTATACACCACTTGCAGATCTCACCCTTCCTGAACTAGAACAATATCAAGCTCAGAAATTTATCCTAGGGAAAATTCCAACTCAACCTCCTCCGAAAGAACTTTGTTTTTAATGATATATTAATTTAAGCAGTGAGTGTAATATGGTGGAATTGCAAAGATGTTATTTCAAGACCACAACAGGGTTTCAGCCTCTAATTAGAGACTCTTTTAGCTTTTATTTAATCTTCTTATGCACATGGAAAAGGTATGAACATCACAACATCATTTTCTATCCTGGAAAACAATCTAAAGCCTTTAGTCTCAGTCAAAGGGTCAAAAGAAACAAACATCTATTTCAAACAGAAATAACTTCATGACTGGTTGATTTGATAATTCTGTTTTGTTTACTGGTTGCAATAACTATATCACTACAATTAAAAATACAGTTCTAAATGATGCATTATCTCGTTAACCAATCCTTTTATTATATATAAACTCATATAAAACTTAAATACTTGTGGACAGAAACAACAGTATTTACTACAGAAGTGGTGAGTGCAGTAAAGTTGTGGAAAACCAGTTCCTGCTGTCAGATCGACAATTCTGGAAGTTATTTCTTTTTCTTTCCTGGTTCTTACAGCCATTTCATGTAATTTACATTGTTATTGCCTTTTGAAAAAGGCATGACTGGTGTGCACTCGTGTCTCTTTACCCTGATACACATGACTCAAAAAAAAAAAAAATGACAATA
>NW_026435486.1:0-305 GCF_001194135.2 Octopus bimaculoides
ACACACACATGTATGTATGTATGCATGTATGTATGTATGTATGTATGTATTGACACAGCGCACAGGTACACACAAGGACATGCACGCACGTACATACACACGACACATTTTATCATACGTTGATATACACAGAGTTGTACACACAGGTGCACACATACAAACAAAAAATACGTAGATATAGACACATAAGTATACAAATACACACATACACATATTCACAGATAGATAGATAGATAGATAGATAGATAGACAGATAGACAGATATACAGATAGATAGATAGATAGATAGATAGATAGATAGATAG
>NW_026435487.1:0-700 GCF_001194135.2 Octopus bimaculoides
TTAAATAATCAGAAAATAGAGAAAACTTTAGGTCAACAAACAGACCGATTGGACCACATCTGTAGATTATTTTTTAATACAAAACATGAAATAACATATCAGTGACATGGCAATTCTTACGGCCGTTTCCGCTTCCAATGTCAAGCGGTGTCTACGGAGGAATTACAAAAATAATATTCTTCATCTTCATAGGATATTCGAACTAGTACAAAGAGCTTCATCAGTGTGAATACAAAAGTGTTTAAAAAATAAAGAAAGGCAAGAGGAAATACGAAATGGCCTAGAAAAACCAGGACGCTTAATATATTAAAATCATATCATCCTCAGACGTAGGGCTTCGAAATTACTAGGCACGAGAATCCTAAAGGTCTCACTCGAACCAAAGAACATTCTTAACTCCAATAGAAAAGAGAGATTAATCTCCAATAGTTACTTTTGTGTAGTGAGGCATTTACTCTTCCATATTTTTAAGGGGTCTTGGGCCAACATGTTTTTAGGATCTGATGATACGCCAAAAACTTAAACCCTTTCTGGACAGGAAACGTAAGATAATCCCATAAACCGTCCTTCCCCATTTCTAATATATACTGTCTACATCATAGAATGTACTTCTTTCGGATTTATGTTTTTGCAGACGATATATATATGTGTGTCGGCAATGACACCCCGGTGTCACGCCACTTCCGTTCTGCCGGCCACT
>NW_026435489.1:0-511 GCF_001194135.2 Octopus bimaculoides
TACATGTATAACATATTATGCCTTACATATATAATATATAAAATATAAAAAAACACCAGTAATTATTACAATATATAACGTAGAACATAGAAAGGAGAATAGTATCTTACGAGGTCATAGTACCCCACTGAAGTATTTGGTAGATAAGATTAAGGTACTTGGGTGTGCTTCTCGGCTTCGTCAGAGAGTTTAGAATGTTTATAAGGTTAACTTATAAATATAAATACATACATATATACACACGTTTACATATACATACATATACATAAATATACATAAATACATATCTATACATTTATATGTATATGTATACAAAGGAATCAATTATTATTATTAGGTGTATTATTATTATTATTAAGTGTATTATATTATTCCTACTAGATAAAATATAAACAGAGGAAAGAAAAACTTATCAAAAGAGAAATAATAGTGGAATTTAAATGATCAGTCTATCTTAAGGTTATTGTAGTTATGTAGGAATGAAAAGGTATATAAATGAGGAATATATATA
>NW_026435490.1:0-372 GCF_001194135.2 Octopus bimaculoides
TAGTGTTTCGTTAAGAAAATACTGGTGCCCCCGTTTTAAAATAGATCCGCTGCTATTGCTACTACTACTACTACTACTACGCACACTATCACAACTACCATTAATCCATAGCGCCATCACTAAAACTACTATTCATGTTGGTGTTAGTGATGTCAGTAGTAGAAGTTATAGTAGCCACAGTAGTCGCATGACCAACTAGAAACAGCAGCCACTTTCCCTTTGACGGCATACTTCACCAATTTGAAAGTGGATGGCAGAACTGTTAGAGCATTGGACGAAATACTTCGCCATATTTTTTTCCGGTGCCTTATATTCTGCGTTCAAACTTCGACGAATCCAACATTACTTACCATTCTTTCGCGCTGGGTAAAA
>NW_026435491.1:0-500 GCF_001194135.2 Octopus bimaculoides
TGTTATTGTTTGACGCACTTTTTCGATTGCTACACTCGTTTAAAATAATGTCCTTTACAAAAGATTTCTCCACATTCACATAAAGTTAAAATGATATCCTTTTATAAGGGAACTGTCTATACAGAACTGATATATGCTTCTTTTCATAGATCTGTGCTTGGATTTACTGTCCGGAATATATGCATGAAAGAATTTTGCATTCCGACCAAACTGGGACAACATTTTAAATGATTTTTGCAGCATCTTAAAATACTGTTTGCAGTCGATGAAAATATAACAATAGAAATATTTATTAGGTATAAAATACAAAAATGCAAATCAGAAAATTATAATGTGGTGAGTAACGAAAAATAATGGAAAGTGGATTATGTGACATGAAATGTATAACGCAACCTAAAATGATTGATATTGCCGAAGAGATGATATTGAAACGGAAAGAAAAGTCCTCGTACCATTGTGATATATGTGATAAATCATTCACTCAAAAAGGTAATTTTTCC
>NW_026435491.1:2016-2193 GCF_001194135.2 Octopus bimaculoides
CAATGTCAAAATTCATTCTTTGGCTGTATGCTAAGAAGTTTGTTTCCCAACCAAATTGTTCTTGGTTCAGTCCCACTGCATGGCACCTTGGGAAGTGTCGTACTGTAGACCCAGGTCAACCAAAGCCTTGTGAGTGAATTTGGTTGATGGAAACTAAATGAAGCTTGTGTGTGACTG
>NW_026435492.1:0-448 GCF_001194135.2 Octopus bimaculoides
TAAATAAATAAATAAATATATATATATACAATTATCATATGTGAGTCCATAACTAATTAATTCACTATTTACACATTCGAAATCACATACACGTGCATAACAGCAAAAATTCTTGCCGCAGTCCCTGTTGTCGCCATAGCGGTTATCATTAACGTCGTGATATTATTTCAGTTTTTGTTGTTGTTGTTGTTTCTTTTGTTATTCTTGATGTCACTGGTGTTGTTGAGATTAGAGACGTGATAGAAGGCACCTAAGATCTCCAATGAATATTTGTATTGACACTCGTATCAAAATTATTGATTACATGTCAACTTTGCTTCTTCACAATAAACATATTTTGTCTATTTTTTTTTTCATTTAGCATTATCTTTTTGTGATTTCTTAAGACATGTCTGCTTAATTTTTATTGCATTTTTAACCCTTCTGTCTACTACATATATATATATAT
>NW_026435493.1:0-422 GCF_001194135.2 Octopus bimaculoides
ATACATATATATATATATCATACGTATAATTTTGCATTTTTTGTCGATATATGCGTGGGTGTTTAGAAATGTATGTCATCGTGTATATATCATCGTATTTTAGATTGGAAATGTGCCTGTATACTTAAGCCTACGTCTATGTGTGTGTATTTATACATTGATGCGTATATCCATTCCCATATCATATACATTCCTGCACGCACATACATACGGCCAACCCCCAACCCTTACAGACACACACACATTCACTCACATATTTATGCCTCAATTTTGACAGAATTCGTCATTATACTGTGTATTACACCTAAAACAATTTCTCTGCCTTAGAATATTTTTTACCAAAAAAAAAATTTCATGGTCTCTGATATTTATTTTTCCCATCTATTTTTTTTATTATTCAATATTAAAACACTGAATATATA
>NW_026435494.1:0-206 GCF_001194135.2 Octopus bimaculoides
TTTATCTCCCCATATTTAAATAACTCTCTGAGTTTAACCTTTAGCATCACATCAAAAACACCGTCCCTTTATATCTCTATGTAAACTAGCATTCTTATTCCTAAAGCCCATGGAATAATATCGTTGACCCCTTTATATCTCTATGTAAACAAGCCGTCTAACGGTCACTGACCATGTAACATCTCTGCTCGTAAGTTACCCCATCA
>NW_026435495.1:0-225 GCF_001194135.2 Octopus bimaculoides
CATACACACATACAAACATGCACGCCACACACAAACACACACACACACACATATATATATATTAGATAGACAGGCAGAGAGACATGCAGGCATGTATATGGATAGATAGATACATAGATAGATAGATAGATAGATAGATAGAGAAAGAGAGAGATACATCGATAGATAGGTTGATAGATAGATAGATAGACAGACAGACAGGAGACAGGCAGACATACAGACAGG
>NW_026435496.1:0-636 GCF_001194135.2 Octopus bimaculoides
ATATGCATATAGGTTTGTAGTTTGTAAGTATACATGTATATGTTTGTGTTTGGAGATGTGTTAGCTTTGTTTGTGTTTGTGTGTGTAGTCGTGTGCGAGTGTCTGTCTAGTTGTAAGTTAGTAAGGAGATTAAGCTAAGTTCAGTTCAGCAAGAATTATATAGATATATAGAAAAACCATCGGACATATCACAGTTCTCGTAATTCTATAGAAATCAACCGACGACAGATGGAATGTTATTTTCTATGCAATAATATATCGGTTATTTTTATGATGTCTTAGTCTGGAAGCTTTCATAAAATGGACATAAACTACGCCACCATTCTTCAAAACTAACGGCTTGATATTCGTTAGCGTTTTCGTCATGCTTCAGTGAGTATAGCGGCAGTAGACGATAATAGTGACTAGCAATGAGGATGACGTTGCTTATTATCTGATTATATAGCCTTCTACTGGCTTTCATTCATTCTTAATAATATTTGCTTAACATTTTATGTTTGGCTACTTTGTGTATGTACATGTGTATATTTGTAAGCATGCATGTTTCTATGTGAATGTATTTGTGTGTGAGAGCGTATGAATCTGAACAGATATATAGATATTTGTGTATGGTATAGGTATATATATATATATATA
>NW_026435497.1:0-311 GCF_001194135.2 Octopus bimaculoides
TCAACATACCCTGACGAACACTCCATGTATTCAGCAACAGTACATAGACGTTTGTTCATTCCTATATATCCATGAAAGAGGCGGGCTTTTTAAGTTACACTTCGGTACATGTGCTTTTACGGAAAAATATTCAGCATTGAATATATTCTAATTATTCATAATATAATATTAGGATAAATACTTTGTAAGAATTTATCAAGTAGTTAGCGTGAAAAGACCTCATAAGGAAAAAAAACCCACCATTTTTTCCATAAATATATATAATTTAATTTATATAAGGGCAGTACTATACAAGAATGCCCTTATATATA
>NW_026435498.1:0-313 GCF_001194135.2 Octopus bimaculoides
TCTATCTATCTATCTATCTATCTATCTATCTATCTATATACCTATCTATCAAGCTGTCTGTCTATCTATATATACATACTTATTCAGTGTTGTAATAATAAGCCTGATGACATTCTGATATACTCTAAATTCAGACATGCAGGATACCAAATGAGATGGCATACAAAAATAATATTGTGGAAAATCGAGAAAAAATCATTTTCTGGCGCAACATTAACATTTTGTTTATATACACATATATACATGCATTCAAGTATGCATACTTTTGTATATCTATCTATCTATCTATCTATCTATCTATCTATCTATCTAT
>NW_026435499.1:0-234 GCF_001194135.2 Octopus bimaculoides
TAGATAGATAGATAGATAGACAGATAGATAGATAGATACATACATACATAGACAGATAGACAGGTAGATAGATAGATTTGTTATTTAAGTACATATAAATATATAGCATATATTCATTAATATGCTTAACTGAACCCATATATTTCCACTATATAGAAAAACGCACGCACAGACGTACATCTAGTGTATATATGTATATGTATATATGTGTATGTATATATGTATATGTATATA
>NW_026435500.1:0-208 GCF_001194135.2 Octopus bimaculoides
CACACACACACATATATAGGCATTAATTCAATAATAATATTCGTTGATATAGCGTCAATTATCCTGAATATCAAAAAAGTACAAGATACTTGTATAAGAGTAGAAATTAAATTAGCCGCAATAACTATGCTATTATCCTGTCATTAGAATGCCTCCTTCATCAATCTCTTCTTCTTCTTCTTCTTCTTCTTCTTCTTCTTCTTCTTCT
>NW_026435501.1:0-275 GCF_001194135.2 Octopus bimaculoides
TGTAGTGATGATGGAGGAGGATATCGACTCCTTACTTGTTTTTCTAAAATCCATCATAAATGTTCAATAATATTGAGCTCTAGGGATTGTGGTGGCCAGATAAGATGATCAACTTCACTAGAATGTTCCTCGTGCCATTCAGTAACAACTTTAGCTGTGTGAATTGGTGCATTATCATCCTGAAAGATTGCGTTCCCCTCCGAAACAGTTCCGCAACCATAGGATAAATTTGATTAGATAAAATGCTTAAATAGTCTTGACTATTAATTCTGCCA
>NW_026435502.1:0-511 GCF_001194135.2 Octopus bimaculoides
TTTTTTCATGCTTATTTGCAAAATATTGTGATTAAGAATTTTGTGAAAAAGGTTGTGACTTCGGTGAACATTTTGATAAATATAATATATTCATCAATCATCTAGCCTATATTAACCCACTAGACTTCAAAATGAATAATGGATTTTGCAAAAATGGAAACTTTCTAAGTGTCAAAAAAGACTGGAAATTACGAAATTCGCATTTTCAAATTTTGCTGCTTTTTCATGGTTATTTGCAAAATTGTGTGAATCTGAGTTTTGTGAAGAAGTTTGTGACTTCGGTGAACTCTTTGATAAATAAAATGTTTTCATCAAACATCTAGCCTATATTAACCCTCTAGACTTCAAAATGAATAAAGGTTTTGCACAAATGAAAACTCTCTAAAGGTGTCAAAAAACGACTGGAAATCACGAAATTAGTATTTTCAAGATTTGTTGGTTCTTCATGGTTATTTGCAAAATTTTGTGATTTTAAGATTTGTGAAAATGCTTGTGACTTCGGTGAAATCTT
>NW_026435503.1:0-518 GCF_001194135.2 Octopus bimaculoides
CTGCGTGTTTGTGTGCGTGTGTGTGATTATATATAAGTGCATGTGTGTACGTGTGTTTCATGTTTGTTTCTGCATTCGCTAAGCAATGTTCAATGCTTGCGCGTTAATCCTTTAATCACTTACCTACTTTCACTATCACTATCACTACTGCTACCGCCACAGCCACATAGTTACACAATAAGATCTACTTTCCCTTTGCTTCAATCGATTGTTTCAATTGCTTATATGAATGAACCAGATTTTTTTCCTCCTTCACTAAGACACCTTCTATGTATTGCAATGATTACAGAGAAAGAGAGAGAGAAGGAAATGGCTGAGGGAGAAGGAGAGAAGGAGAGAGCAGAGGAGGGAAAGACCAGGTGTTTAAGCTTTTAGTTCACATATTTTATATATGACCGACAGCAATACATTACGAAATATTTGCCGTGTTCTTCACTGTAATTAAGAAGTAGCGGCTTACATCATGCATCAATAACGTATGTATGCATACATACTTGCATACATACATACATACATAC
>NW_026435504.1:0-236 GCF_001194135.2 Octopus bimaculoides
CCTTTACCCTTTTAATTTGTAATAATTATATATATATATATATATATATTTCTATTTGAAACAATAATAATCAGGTACTCAGATGTCTGGATGGTTGTATATTTACAGATTTTTATTCATGTCACATATTTTATAAATTAGCGCTTTCAACTAGTCGTATAGGTTTATCAAGTTTTGAGAGAAACCTTGAATGTGTAGGGGTGGAGAGAGAGATATATAGGATAGTAAGAGAGGGT
>NW_026435505.1:0-248 GCF_001194135.2 Octopus bimaculoides
ATATATATATATATATATATATATATATATATACACGGGTATGTTAGTGTAGTAAACTCACAGTAGATTCAGTGGAATATATATATGAGACAAAGAGTATTAATATCGTAGATATGTTGAATAGTTTGCAAAGAAATCGACTAAAAATATGTTCTATATGTAAACATGAAATTTTGATATATAAAATGTCATTCGTTTCATCGTGACTGCATACACAAACACATGCATATATATGAATGTCATATATA
>NW_026435506.1:0-437 GCF_001194135.2 Octopus bimaculoides
GTCTCATTTACTTGACAATTTATGCACCACATTGCAGAAATCACAATGACCCCGAAATTTATCGACCCCGAAAGGATGAAAGGCAAAGTCGACCTCGGCGGAATTTGAACTCAGAACGTAATAGCAGACGAAATATCGCTAAACATTTCGTCTGGCGTGCTAACGTTTCTGCCAGCTCGCTGCCTTATATATATATATATATATATATATATATATACACACACACAACTACGCATGTGTATACATATACATGTATGCATATAGATCTATATATATATATATATATACACACAACTACGCATGTGTATACATATACATGTATGCATATAGATCTATATATATATATATCTATGCATATACGTGTATATGTATATGTATACATATACATCTCTTTCTGAAAGTATCTGTCATTACAGTATCGAAATGTGATTGTTTCA
>NW_026435507.1:0-208 GCF_001194135.2 Octopus bimaculoides
TTGTTGTCTAAATTACGCAAAAATGAAAACAACACTGACATTTCATTTTAATAGATATATTTTACCAAAATTACATCAAAATGTTTTGAAATACTAAAGACTAAATTTATTCAATAAAATCGGCAATGACTTCAACCATGGAATCTCCTGCAACTCTTCTGAACGGTCTCCTTATTTAAGTTGGTGAATGCTGCCATAATCCTTGCTT
>NW_026435508.1:0-785 GCF_001194135.2 Octopus bimaculoides
ATATATATATATATATACATTTATATTTATATATATGTATACACGTATACATATATTATTCGTATGTATATCTATGCAGATATATACGTGGATGCACGCACATACCTATATATCTTACCAACGAAAAGTTTTGCCCTAACTTCGTGTAATCTGTCTTACTAACCGGGATCGCCTACTAGACTATAACTTCTTAGTGAATGTTGACGTTTAACCTTGTAATATTTTTATAATCCATTGGAAAATAAGGAGTGAGCATTTAGTTACATATTCAAATAAACGTCATAGAAAATTTGATAAGAAAATTTGATATATATATGTGTGTATATGTGTGTGAAATAAGTTGTGTTAATATGCTTATATATTTAGATATGTATGAGTAATATGTCTTAATTTAAAATGTATGTGATAATTAAAATGTAAGTATATATATGTATTTATAATTCATAGCAAAAATATTAAAAGACGTTAAGTTTGACATCCTAATTTAATATTGGGTAGTATTAATAATAGTTAACGAATAGAAATAGTGCACGTTTTTCAATTATTTCAAATGATATTTGGTGCAGCATTAACAAATTTGATAAAAGAAAAAGAGAGACATACACATGCACGTACATATATATGTGTGTGTATGTCTGTAAGTGTGTGCGTCTGTGTTTGTGTGTATGTGTGTATACACAAACATATATATATATATATGTATATACACACATATATATATACACATATATATATATTTACACACACACACATATATATGTATATATACACACACATATATATAT
>NW_026435508.1:1951-2376 GCF_001194135.2 Octopus bimaculoides
ATATATATATATATATATATATATAATATCATGCATACATATATGTAATTCTGCGTGTGTTTGAAAGGGTGTACATTTATCTTTCTGGGGACATGTCTCTCACTCTGTGTTTCTTTCTCTATATATCAATGTGTCTGTCTAGCTCCCTTTATATACATATACACATTAATAGATAAACACACACATATATACAAACATACATACATATACATTATAGATATATGCATGATATTTATATATATAAACATACACACGCACTCACACACATTATATATATATATAAATATGTACACATACACGCTCACACACACATATATTTATATAGAGGTACATACACACACAAATATATGCACAAATGTATATATGAGCCTATATACATACACAGTTATATAAACATAACCACATATTTATATTACATGTTTATA
>NW_026435508.1:3882-4433 GCF_001194135.2 Octopus bimaculoides
ATATATATATGTATATATATCTATATATATATATATATATATATATATATATATGTATGTATGTACATATATATACTTGCATACATATATATATATACATATATATGAAGTGGAGCAGTAACCGGAAGGTCAGTAGTTCGCATCCTGTGCTTTAGTTATCAAAAGTGAGTCATATCTTTGCATCGTTACTTCAACAACGTTTATAGTTTGAGTGGAAAAGGAAAAAAAATTAAAATATATTAGATGGTTACTTGGAATTTTTGTTGTGTGAGCACCAACAATTATCTCATCAGGAACACCATCGTTCTGTTTTATAGTTGAATATGGAACAAATATACATATATACGTTTATACATACTGACATACATACCTCATTATGTACACAAATACAAACACAATGTGATATATATGGTATTATATTTACATATCTAACATCTCTATATCTATCTCTTTCTCTATCTATCTATTTATCTATATAAATCTGTCTGCTAATCTTTGTCAGTCTCTCTCACTGTTGCTATACATACATATCCACATATATACATATATAT
>NW_026435509.1:0-212 GCF_001194135.2 Octopus bimaculoides
AGAGAGAGAGAGAGAGAGAGAGAGTGGGTGCATGCGTGTCTTCACATAAATAATAAAATCGATACTAAAACAACTACAAAATCCAACAGTGAAACACAACAACAATTACAAGTGCAATATTAAAGCATACTCTCTGTACAAACAATACAATGACAAAATCCTTATATAACTATAGTGATAGCAACGACCTACAAGAAGAACACATTTAGCAA
>NW_026435510.1:0-319 GCF_001194135.2 Octopus bimaculoides
TGTGTGTGTGTGTGTGTGTGTGTGTGTGTGTGCGCGCGCATGGAAGTATACATACTAACACATACATATACAGGACTTCAAACTATGTACTAAGGGAAACATAAGACGATCTGTAACGAATGTAAGTTTAATGTAGTGATGTTCGACCTCTGAATACGCCTTGTCCTTCCATTGAGAGTAGCATTGAAAATGTCACTAACCTTTCAATTAACATATATATGTGTATGAATGTTGCTGTATGTGTGTGCGTGCTTGTGGAGATTATATTTAGATAAACATACAGATATTTACTCATATATATGCTTGTATGTGTGTGTGT
>NW_026435511.1:0-1061 GCF_001194135.2 Octopus bimaculoides
CTTCTCTTCCCTCTCTCTCTCCCTCACACAGAGCTTTTTTCAGTTTCCGCTTACTAAATCCACTCACAAGGCTTTGGTCAGCCCGAGACTATTAGTAGAAGGACTTTTTAAAGGTGTCACGCAGTGGGACTGAATCCGGACCACGTGGTTGGGAAGCAAACTTCTTGCCACACAACCACGCCTAACTGGAAGATGTCACCTCAGAAAATTATGCTAGTGAATTCCTCAATAGAAAGTAAGTTGGCCGTATTTGCAATCGTCAAAATAACGACCGTTTAATTTCGGAGTTAATGCAGTAAAATGAGCAATCCGGGCCTCATTATAGGCTATGAATATGGGGCATGTCTTGGGTCTTATGTTAGAAAACAACAAAAGGACGATTTTCAATAGGCGGACAAGGGTGATGGTTCTAGGCTCAGGTGGGATGTACAGGATAAAGAAAAGTATGATAGTGTACTTGTATACCTCTACTTACGTCAGTAATTTATTCCAAGACCTGCGACTTAACTCGAAAAATGACGTAACACAAAAAATCAATATGAAAATATTTATTAGCTTATATTTGTTTTAGGTGCTTTTTTTTTTTTAATTTTGCTTTTATGTATGTTCGTTGAGCCTAGTCGGATAAATTGACTGATGTTGAGGTTTATTCCTGAAAGCACCATAAAAAAACAAAGCAAAACGACGTAACGTTGAAATAGACGTATCTTGAAACGACGAAGTTGAGGTATGTCTGCATATGGATATCACGTTGATAGTGAATTGGAGTTGACAGGGTCCAAGGGAAAAGAAAAGTGGTTGAGAAGGTTAAGGGCATGGTTAGTATCCTTGCTATAAGAGGGCAAGGAAGTGACGAGGAGTAACATAATCTTATCGCGGTCGCTGGAAAGAAGCACAGTGGAGAAACTACAGGGGGAGACAACGAGATGACCGAGGTGGGTGAGTTTATGAAGCTTGAAGGAAAAGTGATAGATAGGTAGATAAATAGAGAGATAGACAGATCGATAGATGGAGAGAGAGAGAGAAAGAGAGAGAGAAAGAAAGAAAGAGAGAGAGAGAGA
>NW_026435512.1:1702-2217 GCF_001194135.2 Octopus bimaculoides
TGTGTGTGTGTGTGTGTGTGTGTGTGTGTGTGTGTGTGTGTGTGTGTGTGTGTGTTAGAGTTTGGTGTGGTCTTCTGACATGTCCATTTCTGTCAAACTGTCGTACCGATCGCAACATGGAAATGGACATTAGATGATGATGAAGATGATAATAAATATATATACACACAAATTTTTATTTGTGTTACTTGTGGTCTCACGATCGTACATTTGAAAGGTGTGAAATCAAAAGTTAATGCAAAACGATATGAAATACTTGCTTTCCATCACATAACCATATACTATACATGTATATATACATACATACACATATATATAGATATAGATATAGATATAGACATGTATATGCATGTATATATAGGTAATATACATATAGATACATGCATATATATATGTATATATATACATAAATATATGTATGTACACATACATCCTCATACATATGTATATATACATATATATATTTATATATATATCTATATAGATATATATTTACATATATATATATATATATA
>NW_026435513.1:0-276 GCF_001194135.2 Octopus bimaculoides
TATATATATATATATATATATATATATATATATATGCATGTGTATATATAATATATATATATATGCATGTCTATGTATAATATATATATATATGCATGTGAATATAATATATATATATATAATCATGTGTATATATAATATATATGTATATGCGTGTATATATAATATGTATATATGCATTATTATATGCATATATAATATATGTATGCGTGTATATATTATATATATATATATATGCATGTGTATATATGATATATATATATGCATGTGTATATA
>NW_026435513.1:304-410 GCF_001194135.2 Octopus bimaculoides
TATATATATATGCATGTGTATATATAATATATATATGCATGTGTATATATAATATGTATATATATGTATATGTATATGTGTGTGTGTATATATATATATATATATA
>NW_026435514.1:0-297 GCF_001194135.2 Octopus bimaculoides
ATGATGATGATAATGGTAATGATGGTTATGAAGATGATGATGCGTATACTGATGACGATACTGATGATTGATGATGCTGATGCTGATGAGGATGACGGTGGTGGTGGTGGTGGGGATGCAGAAGAGAAAGAGGAGGCGATGTTGATGATGACGAGGAGGAAGAGGAGGTGGCAATGATGATGATGATGAGGAGGCGGTAGAAAAGGAGGAAGAAAAAGCAGAAGAGGAGGAACCAGAGGAGGAGGACGATGATGATGATGATGATGGTTATGATGATGATGATGATGATGATGATGA
>NW_026435515.1:0-293 GCF_001194135.2 Octopus bimaculoides
ACGATAGATATATACAATTAGATGAACTGAAGTAGGAATAAAAGTAATAACAGTCATTAAAGAGATTGAAAAGCATACCGGCTTCGTAATATTACTAATCATTGCTTTGACTGCACACCGAATACTAAATGGTGTCAGGTCTACTAGTCCCTGAGTAAAAAATTATGTGTAAGGGAGGTAAGTTGTTTTGGATTTGGTGCAATTAGGTTAAATCTAGGTCCGTAATGTGAATGGTGTATGGGGTGTATGGGGGTTAGTGGTATTAAATGGAAGGTTAGTAGTATTCTATATTA
>NW_026435516.1:0-299 GCF_001194135.2 Octopus bimaculoides
ATATATATACACACACACACACACACACACACACAGATACGTACATAAACATGAAGACATATACAAACACATGCACAAATATACAGACACACACACACGGGAGATAAATTAAAATGTTTAAGAATTTACTACTTCACAAATATTCAGTTTCTTTTCTTGCTACCTGAGACAAGTTTTCAGCAGTTTAGCATCTTCCCCACCACCACCACTACACACACATGCGTACACCTACGTTATAAGCACCTATAGATATATACATATACACACACGCATACGTTTGCACTCTGATATACCTGTTG
>NW_026435517.1:0-219 GCF_001194135.2 Octopus bimaculoides
ATATATGCAACGCATTCAAATGGGAAAATCCTGGAATATTCATATTCGTCTGGCTTATCTCCACTTATGCTATGTCCCTCTTCCATTTCATATCTTACAAGAATGGTGAAATAAACACCAGACAAGATGATAATGTCAATATAGCTAGACTTCAAAAAATTTCAAAAAACAACATTCAAATGGGTTCACGGTTGAAACCAGCAAAAGAAGGCAGGTGTA
>NW_026435518.1:0-354 GCF_001194135.2 Octopus bimaculoides
TTAGAAACCGGCTCTTTCTCTGTTGGCAAGAAATCTCGAAATAAAACTGAGAAATGACATACATTACTACATCCAGATTACAAGTTCAGGTTTATACCGGTAATTATTGGAGCCCTGGGATATGTAACACACTGCCTAAATACCAATATTGAGAAATTAGGCTTCTCAAAACCAGAAAGGAGAAAGCTAATTCGAAGACTACAGATCCAATCCATCACTGGAACTGTAAAAATCTGTAAAACTTTCCAGAAGTTTATCATTTAAATATATATATGAGCTTGTCTAGATATGGAAGTATTTACACGAGAATACATACATAAAACAATACATACACATTTGCACATATACATACAT
>NW_026435519.1:0-288 GCF_001194135.2 Octopus bimaculoides
TGCGTGCAATGTAAGTGGGATCGTGAATATCTAACGCTGAAAAGAAAAATCAGCGTTTCACCTCCGTTGGTTTGTGTGTATGTGTGTGCGTGTACAATGGAAGTATGTGACTGTCTGCATGTGAACCTGTGTTCTTTCAGTAACAAACGATGATCGATGTCACATCTCAAAAGAAAACCACTAGATAACATTGACAAGTGTATTAATTTGATTTACCATCCATATTTATATATAAAATACTACAATTAGCCGTCAGTTTTGACGGCACGAGCCCAGCTAGTGATAATA
>NW_026435519.1:298-471 GCF_001194135.2 Octopus bimaculoides
ATAATAATAATAATAATAATAATAATAATAATAATAATAATAATAATAATAATAATAATAATAATAATTAGGTAATAAAAATAAAATGCGAAATGTTTCGGTGCCTGACTTTCGGTCCACCCGCTTTTTGTTTTGTTGTTGGCACTCCGTCGCTTACGACGTCGAGGGTTCCA
>NW_026435520.1:0-294 GCF_001194135.2 Octopus bimaculoides
GTCCTCAGCAGTCATGGCCCATGTTTCACTGCTGTGAAGCATGGCAGTTCATACACATGCATTGTACAATCTATCTTTCACTCTGAGCAAGAGGCCCTTTGTCACCAGTAGGGGTAGAAGCTTTCTGAACTTTGCCCAGCCTATTCTTATTCTAGTGGTAACATTCTTTGAGCATCCACTCCCACTACTTTGCCCAGCCTATTCTTATTCTAGTGGTAACAATCTTTGAGCATCCACTCCCACTACTTTGCCCAGGCTATTCTTATTTTAGTGGTAACACTCTCAGAGCATCCA
>NW_026435521.1:0-204 GCF_001194135.2 Octopus bimaculoides
ATCAACTTAAAGATATTACAAGGCATATTAAATTGGACAATACCAAGCGGACTGTAAAAAATGGGCAATTAGATAAACCAAGGTTTATATTTGTTAAAGAAAAATACATAGATATATATACATACATACATATATATATACATACGTACACAATGTGCGCTATTGTTAGGTTTAAACAAACAACATTGTTAGCCTGGTGGGCCA
>NW_026435522.1:0-624 GCF_001194135.2 Octopus bimaculoides
AGTAGTTAATATAGGGAAAAACATTACGGTGACAGGAAAGGAGGTGTAGAGCAGTTATAGGAGAAGGAAGATTAGAGGAAAGGGTATAATAATATGCGGTTCATCTTCTGAAAGATAAGGTCATTTTATTTTATCTATAAGGTTTTAACAAAAGACCTTAAAAGATAATGAAGGAGGTGAGTGGGGAATACAGAATAGCGGATGATACATTGATACCATGTTCCGACTTCTGAGATAAGGTTAATTTATTCTATTTTTATTTATATTCTTCGAATAGCAATACCACCTAACTTCTAAGATAAGGTCATTATATTTTATTTTATAGCTGTATGAGCCGTTTCAAACAAAGAAGAACCTTAGAATACGGGAATGGAATGTGGGTAGTAGATAAAGAGGGAGATAAACGGTTCATTTACATAGAAGTAGGAAGGAAGCGTATATAGCATAACTAACTTTGCGTGGTCAAATAACAGACGAAATAAAATAAACTGTCAACAGGACGTGAGTAAATTAAAATAAAAGATGAGTGGCCTTCAGTATCAGATAAATAGTTAGATAAAGAGATATACAATAAAGATAAAACGGATAAAGAGAAAAGGATGAAGTAATACAAGCGATAATAGT
>NW_026435523.1:0-227 GCF_001194135.2 Octopus bimaculoides
AGTAACGGAAACTAACGAATGTAACGGGAACTAACGGAAATAACGGGAACAAACGGAAGGTAACGTAAACAAACGGAAAGTAACGGAAACTAACGGGAACTAACGGAAACTAACGTAAAGTAACGAGAACTAATGGAAACTAAAGGGAAGTAACGGAAAATAACGGAAAATAACGGAAAATAACGAAAAGTAACGGAAACTAACGGAAAGTAACGGAAACTAACGGA
>NW_026435524.1:0-260 GCF_001194135.2 Octopus bimaculoides
CATACATACATACATACATACATACATACATACATACATACATAGATGGAGTATAATGTGAGATATATGCATATATTCATAGATGCCCAAAAACATATACGTTCGTTTAAGCAAGTTTACATCACAGATATAATATCTAGATGTATGCGATAACCGACAATAATTAAGATATCTATCCGTGTGCCTGTCTGTCTGTCTGGCAGCTTTGTCTTTATCTCTCTACACAACTAGATAAATAGCTAGATACGTATATATATATA
>NW_026435525.1:0-457 GCF_001194135.2 Octopus bimaculoides
CACACACATACATATATATACAAATATATGTGTCTATATATGTATCTAAATACATATAGATACGTATATGTATATATTATTATTATATATATATATATAATTATATACATGAATACATAAACATTTGTAAACTTATATATTTGTACATTTAGTAATCTACCCACCTGCATACACATATATTGAGCAAGCGGTTAAATAGATTAAAATTCATATAAATATGAAGTTTTCATCATATATAATTCAATTTATACGAATATGCGTGTAGATTTTATAGAGAAATAAGGTTGTAAATAAAGCATTTTCTCGGGTATATAATGGAATGGAATGTTAGAAGGACGCGGTTTGGCTCTGCAAACCAAAATATTACAGTATATGTTACATAAATCTTAATAGATGTATAATATTACATGATATTTTGACAGATATATATGTCGCTTGAGTGGATGTAGTTATCAGT
>NW_026435526.1:0-598 GCF_001194135.2 Octopus bimaculoides
GAGAGAGAGAGAGAGAGGCAAATAGACACACAGACACACAGACACACAGACAGATGGGGAACAAAATAAAAGGCAGATATATTGTAAAAATCTAGAAATGTTTTTTGAAGTAAATTTGTTAGAAATCCAAAATAATATTGATAATAATAGTAATAATAATAATAATAATAATAATAATAATAATAATAATAATAATAATAATAATAACAACGACGACGAACAAGCAAACAAACATGTATTTCATAATAGATTTTTATTTAGTCGAGAAGGAAGTGGAGGGGGTTAATTTCTGTCTAAAGAAATGAATTGTCAAAATTCCATATGTCATGAAAAATATTGATTTCTATTTGATACAACTTATTGAATGCTTCACTTGGGTTTTGATAAAATATTTCACATTGATTTGTCGGAGGAAAGAAGATGCTATTAGAATAGTCTTTATTTCGGTAAAATATATTACAATGAATGTTATACGGACGGTTGATAGATAGTTGGGCGTGTGTTATATTAATCTCCCTGTCTATGTATGTATATGAGTGTGTCAGAATATATGAGCGCCGACAGAATTGTGCAGATGTATATATGTACACACATACAG
>NW_026435527.1:0-532 GCF_001194135.2 Octopus bimaculoides
CCTTGGTGGCTGACGATACGTGCATCTCTGATCACGAGCAGAAGTTGTGGTGTAGCATCATAGCCATGTGTTGAGAGGAATTCTTTGAGGTCTGAATAATTTATCTCTGGAAACTTGGGTGTTTCGTATAATATCCTTAAATAACTCTTATTCAAGGACCTATTGGACGAGATGGGCTACTCGACCACCTGAAGAAAATTTTAACTCAGCCCCACCAGGGAGGTCATGCGCTGTCTATCTTGATATGAAATCATCATGTCGCGCGTATACAGTTGTGACGCATGTGCCTGGTGTACCCTTATCAAGCGGATAGTCATGATAGTTATTCTGGGCTTCGTATATTTGTACCCCCAGTGTCATTTTGATGCCACGCGCTACTCTCTCACTCAATAGTAATAGTAATAATAATAATAATATTAACAACAATAATAATAATAATCATAATGATAATAATAATAAAAAGAAAAAGAAGAATATACATGCATGCAAATCCACACACACAGATATAAATACAAATGTGTGTGTGTGTGTG
>NW_026435528.1:0-571 GCF_001194135.2 Octopus bimaculoides
CACACACACACACACACACACACACACACACACACACACATCCACGCATATAATAAGAAAAAAAACGGAGAAAAAAAACAAGAAAAAACAACAATGCGAGTACGTAGTACATGTAGAGTATTAATGAGACGCTCCGAGAAGGAAAGAAAGAGTGGTTGTTTTGCGTTTCGAGCAAAGCTCTTCTTCGGAAACAGGAGACATAAGAAAGTCTGAAAGAAAAGGATGAAGGAGGAAAAGAATCGCCAGCAGTAACACAAACATAAACATATATTCATACAGAAACACAAATAAACGTGTAGAGAGGCATACACAGGCACATATCACAAATCCACCATAATTTACGAACTAGTCATTACTTAACACAATAATCCTGACGCCCCTAAAACCCTTATTTAATGAAACTAATTAACGAAATGAAAAAAATATAGAACTTCCATCTCGATCCAATAAAAAAAGACTTTATAATTGACAGCTGGTAATTGACACATTTGTCAACTGTGAAACACAGCTGTCTGTTAATGCTGCTACTACTACTGCTGCTGCCACTACTACTACTACTACTACTACTACT
>NW_026435529.1:0-714 GCF_001194135.2 Octopus bimaculoides
ATGTATTTCATTAACAATAATCTATGTCATATAAAGAAATACCTTATAAATGGGTTACATCATCAAATCATCAGAGGTTGCATAGCAAATGAAAAAGCACTTAAGTTATGCAATAATTTTCACACTGTGTCATGATGTCAACAAACGCAATGACTGTGTTGAGATGGATCAATGAATATACTTATCTCTCTCAATAATATATATAGTGCTGGTGCAGCCCCCTCTTCTCCAACTGTTGCATCATTCATAGTCCATTGTGTAAAGAGTGAGCAAGCTAAGAGGGCGCCTATGCCTGTTCACAGCTCAAACAATTAATGAAAGCTACCACATCGTACTCACTTGTGAGTCATAACTAAGTTACTCTGGAGTTCATTTCTCATCATGTCTAAAAGAACCAAGCAGCATAACAAAGAAAACAGCACTCAAATTTTTGTTAATGATAAAACAATTTCAAACTTACTGTCCTTTCCATCTGTGAGGCTTGAAATTTCAATGTCTGCTGTTTTTTCATCAAAAAATCTTTGAGTACTGTCTTTTGCAGCTAGGGAGCCTATGAGAAAATATGTCAAAAAACATAATTGCTATTAGTTATCTTCTTAATATCATGGAGAGTATTAAAATGGTGAACTGGCAGAATCGTCAGCACGCCGGGTGAAATGCTTAACAGTATTTCGTCTGCTGCTATGTTCTGAGTTCAAATTCCGCCGAGGTCGA
>NW_026435530.1:0-391 GCF_001194135.2 Octopus bimaculoides
ACACAACCAACACAAAACAATCACCACACAACACTAGAAAGCAACCAACACAATGCATTCATAACAATTACAACACTATCATATATCACAATATGGACAACATGTTCGAAATACAACACTACCACAAAATACAACACAATACGCACAACATATTTGAAAGGTAACAGCATCACACAACGCAACACATTTGAAATATAAACCGATCACACAACACAACACGTTTGATATACAACCTTACAACACAACACATTTGAAATAAAACCCTACCACACAACACAACACATTTGAAATGCAACATAACAGACACAACACATCTGAAATAGAACACTATCACACAAGTCACACAAAACAATCACCACACAGCACTACAACACATTTAAAACAATATCAA
>NW_026435531.1:0-220 GCF_001194135.2 Octopus bimaculoides
TGCGCTGTTTTTATTTCTGTTCTCACCTCCTATCAACTTTATCAATGAAATCTATGTGGACCATATTTCAATATTCCTTTGCTTTGGAATAAATCTGAAGCCGAGAAATGTTTGATATCAAATACTTATTCAGACCACAAAACACGCACATGTACATACCTACAAAGATACACATATGCAAACTATAAATTTAAAGCCATGTATGTGTATATATGAATAT
>NW_026435532.1:0-700 GCF_001194135.2 Octopus bimaculoides
ATATAGTGATATATCGGTATCACATAATCATATAACAGTAACATATTTTGAGGATGTCGATATAGAATGTAGCATTAATATATTGTAGCCACACCAATGCAGCATGTTTCGTTAATATATTGCGGACGCGTCAATATATTTACCAGTAATATGTTTTGGCAATGACATAGTCATATAGCAGTAATATATCGACGTGACATGTAGCAATGATATGTTCTCGTAACGTTGTTTTAACATGTAGCTGTAATATGCTGTGGTCATATCAGTATAACATGTAACAATAATATATTGCGGCAGTAATATAGTCATATAGCAGTAATACATTGATGTAACATGTAACAATTATATCTTGTGGACACATCAATAAAGCTTGTAGCAGTAATATGTTGTGGCTATATCAAACATTAACATCTAACACTCACATGAAAATTGTTCTTCTGACATAAGAAAGAAATTATTAACGTTTGTGAAAATATGTCTTCATAATCAATAACATACAGCCATAGAATTGGCAATAAAGAATGCAAGAGAAGGATAGATAGAAAAAGAAAGAAAGGAAAAGTATGAGTGTAATTGATAGATAGATAGTCAAAATATATCTAATTGTTGATGACTATGAATACAGCCCCAAACTACCAACAGCCATAAATTATATATATATGTATGTGCATGTGTGTGTGTGTGTGTGTGTGTGTGTGTG
>NW_026435533.1:0-118 GCF_001194135.2 Octopus bimaculoides
ATATATATATATATAAGTTTAGGAGTGGCTGTGTGTTAAGTAGGTTGCTTACGAACCGCATGGTCCTGGGGGTTCAGTCCACTGTGTGGCACCTTGGACAAGTGTCTTCTACTATAGC
>NW_026435533.1:128-262 GCF_001194135.2 Octopus bimaculoides
TAGCCACGGGCCGACCAAAGCCTTGTGAGTGGATTTCGTAGACGGAAACTAAAAGGAATCCCGTCGTATATATATTTATATATTTGGTAAGCAGCTTGCTTACCAACCACATGGTTCTGGGTTCAGTCCCACTG
>NW_026435534.1:0-202 GCF_001194135.2 Octopus bimaculoides
GAAATACACCAGTAGCAGAAGAAGAAAAGAAAAAAACCAAGAAGATGGAAAAACAAATGGAATTTTGTAATATATTAAAAAAACAAAGAGACGGAGAAGAAAATTCTAAATTCAAGCATATTATAAGAATTAAGTTACCAACAGATGTGTACTCTGAAAATGTGAAGGCCATTGTGGTCGATAGGGTCACATACGAGAAACT
>NW_026435535.1:0-307 GCF_001194135.2 Octopus bimaculoides
AGAGCGCCATTATAGTCTCTAGGCAACCCAGCTCACCAGATTTTTTCTCTACGCTTCACCTGTCGACACGCGCAAGTATTCTTTCTTATGCAACACGTAGATTTAAAAAGCACTATGCACGTGTTGTCGCAGTACACATGTCAACCGTCTGTTCACATCGAGGTAAACAGTACTGCACAGGGCACGCTACTGCATAAACAGCAACCAAGATTCTACGCATATATAAACGATGTCTCTCAGCCAATCGGCGAAAACGTCATCGCACATTGCACATGACTATTTATCTTTCTGACTCTCTCTCTCTCTC
>NW_026435536.1:0-252 GCF_001194135.2 Octopus bimaculoides
CTATCGGTCTCTTTCGCCGAACCGCTAAGTTACAGGGATGTAAACACACCAGCATCTCCTTCATTGGACACTAAACTCGGCTTGTGAAGACCTGTTGGGGCAAGCGAAAGCGAAATCGTGATGGCATCTGTACCAGTGGAGCGCTAAGAGCACTGTTCAAGCGTGATCGTTACCAGTGTTGCCTTACTGGCACATGAAAAGTCATTCAAGCGAGATCGTTGCCAGTGCCGCTGGCCTGGCTCCTGTGCAGGT
>NW_026435537.1:0-506 GCF_001194135.2 Octopus bimaculoides
CAACGACCCAACCACAAAAGAAAAATCATGTTCTCCAGAAAAAAAAAATCGGCAAAATACCAGGGCGTATATATATGTACGTCAAAGGTTAGTTGAGTTAGAGGTTAAAATAACCGGCTAAAGAATAGAAGTGTCCATTACGCTACCGGTATATTACGTATATTTAACCATGAACATACATACGCAAATATATTATGTTCATATTTTATAGGTAAAGACGGATAAACATGGGTTTATGAAGAATCAAAATTTAAAGAAAGCAGTAAATAGAGTACTGATTAACAACAATTGACTTGCATCAATTATTATTTATTGATTGAATGAAAATAGACTACATCCCATCTAACATTGTTTATGTTTCTAATGTTATATGGTATTTCCACTGATATTCAAAATATGTAAACAGATTAACCATATTTGGTCATAAAAACGATCCGAAACCAGGAGCTTTATCAGAGTGAAGAATAAATAAAGAAGAGGTGGATAGTGAAGAAAAAGTGTAAACT
>NW_026435538.1:0-268 GCF_001194135.2 Octopus bimaculoides
ATACAGTACATGAAACACATACGTGCATGCATATATATACATGCATACAAACACATTTATGCACACATACATACATATATATATATGCATATACACACATACATACACACATACATGCATAAATACATACACATGCATACACACATGCATACACATATATGCACATACATTCACATATACATACACACATGCATTCTTCCATAAATACACACACATACATACACACATAGATATATACATACATACACACATTCTCACATACATACAG
>NW_026435539.1:0-186 GCF_001194135.2 Octopus bimaculoides
CACCACATAATATTCTTTTAAATATAATTTCAAAAGTCCTATCAAAAGTTCAAAATAAATCAAGCAGATGATATAGCCTCACATTTTGCAATAAAAAGTCAAAATCAATATATGTGTGTGTGAAGATGTTTGTATTTGTAAGTATATATATATATATATATATATATATATATACACACACACAAC
>NW_026435539.1:196-328 GCF_001194135.2 Octopus bimaculoides
ATATATATATACATATATATATATTAAATATATATATATACATATATATATATTAAATATATATATACATATATATATATATTAAATATATATACATATATATACATATATATACATATATATATATACATA
>NW_026435540.1:0-1026 GCF_001194135.2 Octopus bimaculoides
GTAACCCAGACACTGCAAAGACTAAGCAACTGGAAGGCACCTGGACATGAGAAGATCCCCAACTTCTGGTTAAAATACCTGATAGGAATGCACAAAAAGGTGGCTGAAAACTTTAACAACATACTAGCAGAGCCAGAAACAATGCCTGAATGGCTCACGAAAGGGAAAATCATGTTAATTCTCAAATCCACGGAAACGGAGAAACCACAAAACTACAGACATATAACCTGTCTCCCTACAATCTACGAAGCCTTTACTGCAATAATATCGCAGAAAGTGCGTGAGCACCTGGAAAATAACAACCTGTTTCCAGAAGAGCAGAAGTGATGCTGCAAGGGCTGATACGGCTGTAAAGATCAATTAATAATCAATAAAGCCATTACTGAAGACAGCCGCAGAGGGAAGAAAGGCCTCAGTATGGCCTGGATCAACTACCGAAAGGCTTTCGACAGTGTTCCCCACACGTGGATTCTGGAAACACTAGCCATAAACAATGTGGCAGCAATTATTATAAAATACATAAGGCACTCTATAAATAAATGGCAGAGAGTGCTACAGCTCCAAACAAAAGAGGGACTCGTGAAAACGAAACCCATCCCCTTTAGAAGAGGAATATTCGAGGGAGACACGCTCTCTCCACTCCTGTTCTGCCTGGCATTCACACCTTTAACTGAATTGCTAAATAGAACTGGATGCGGATACAAATGTTACGGCAAAACAGTCAGCCACCTTTTATATTTGGATGACCTAAAATTATACGCTAGAAATGATAAAGAGCTCGAAACACTACTTACACAGAGTACATGGATTTACCAAGGAAACAGATATAAAATTCGGATTAGAAAAATGTGCCAAAGCAAGCCTGAAAAGAGGAAAATTAGTTAAGAGTAGCAGCATCATACTAGATAAAGCCAATGAAATAAGAGAATTACACGAAATCCAGCCATACACATATTTAGGAATCAATGAACTAGACAGGATACAACACAAACAAATGAAAGAAAAAATAAAGAAAGAGTACTATAG
>NW_026435541.1:0-1917 GCF_001194135.2 Octopus bimaculoides
TATATATATATATATACATACATACACACACACATACACTTATATATATATATATATATATTTATATATGAAGAGAGAGATAGACAGACAGACGCGAATTCGTAATATGCGTATATTTCCAATGATACACGCCCACATGCGCAGATGCATAAGCACTCCCAAACATGCGAACACACACGTACGCACGCACATACACACACACTCACACACACACACGCACACCCACGTGTATTTTCGTGCATGTATTATATATTTAAATGTTTGTGTGTGTGTGTGTATGTGTGTGTGTGTATATGTATAGAATCATGTATGTATGCACTTCTCTGTGTTTAACTTTGTGCACCATATACATATATGAGGTAAGAAGCTTACTTCCCAACTGCATGGCTCCGGGTTCAATCCCACAGCGTGGTACTTGAGGCAAGTGTCTTGTGGGTGGAATTGGTAGACGGAAACTGAAAGAAGCCCGCCGTATATACATGTATATATACCTGTGTGTGTGGAGGCGCAATGGCCTAGTGGTTAGGGCAGCGGACTCGCGGTCACAGGATCGCGGTTTCGATTCCCAGACTGGGCGTTGTGAGTGTTTATTGAGCGAAAACACTTAAAGCTCCACGAGGCTCCGGCAGGGGATGGTGGCGAACCCTGCTGTACTCTTTCACCACAACTTTCTCTCACTCTTACTTCCTGTTTCTGTTGTGCCTGTAATTCAAAGGGTCAGCCTTGTCACACTCTGTGTCACGCTGAATATCCCCGAGAACTACGTTAAGGGTACACGTGTCTGAGGAGCGCTCAGCCACTATCTGCACGTTAATTTCACGAGCAGGCTGTTCCGTTGATCGGATCAACTGGAACCCTCGACGCCGTAAGCGACG
The DNA here is from genome assembly GCF_001194135.2 of Octopus bimaculoides. Lineage (NCBI taxonomy): Eukaryota > Metazoa > Mollusca > Cephalopoda > Octopoda > Octopodidae > Octopus > Octopus bimaculoides. The sequence continues at coordinate 876 of NW_026435541.1, forward strand.
GAGTGCCAACAATATACCTGTGTGTGTTTATCTGTTTGTCCTGAACGTCTATGCTTGTTTTCAGACTTTTTAGTTAATCCTAGTTTCAACCGTTCTGAGAAATACGATGATTTTTAACTATAAGTTGCAATTTACTCTGGTGGTTGAAAAAAATGGGAATGTATGGCGTATGTGATGCAAAGATGTCTGGGAAATATTTTCAACGTAACAGTATGATACTCAAGACAGGCAAAGCGTTAATTGTCAGAGAAAAAATGAATTCTTGGACGAATTTCTCAAATGGAGATTTCCATCGTATCAGATATGTGTTTTTAAATAAGACATTTATCATCGACAAATATCTAATGAAGTCCATTATTGTATCAATTTAAGAACTTGTTTCTATATATGTGGTGTATATGTGTATGCGTGTGTATGTATATATGTATGTGTAGGTATGTACCTATGTGCGTATATGCATTGGCATATGTGTGCATATATGTATGTATGTATGTATGTATGTTTCTAAGTATGTACGTATGTGAGTGTATGTTTGCACGTATATGCGTACGTATGTTTGTATGTATAAACATGTATGTGTCTGAGCTTGTGTATATTTATGGCTATATGTGTATGTGTCTGAGTGCGTATCAATGTGTATGTAATGTATGTATGTATGTATATATGTATGTATGTATGTATGTATGTATGTATCTATCGAGCTATATATATGTGTCTGTATGTTTGTGTGTATCTGTGTGTGTGTGTATGTATATATATATATATATATATATATATATATATATATATATCTTACGTGTTTCACTCATATGACTGCGGCCATGCTGGAGCACCGCCCTTAGTTGAACAATTCGACCCCAGGACCCATTCTTTTGTAAGCCTAGTACTTATTCTATCGGTCACTTTTGCCGAACCGCTAATGTTACAGGGACGTAAACACACCACCAATGGTTGTCAAGTGATGTTGGTGGGGGTGGGGGGACAAACACAGGCACACAAACATATATACATATATATACGACAGGCTTCTTTCAGTTTCCGT
>NW_026435542.1:0-432 GCF_001194135.2 Octopus bimaculoides
AGAGAGAGAAAGAGAGAGGGAGATTGGCTGTGTTTAATTGTGCCGAACAGACCATCCTGGAATAAATAAATGAATAAATATATATAGGTGTCATTGTCTTGGACACTGAGCATTCTCGCCACAGGACAATTTCTGGTCAAATAGAGACAGAAAAAAAATAAATATATATATAGAGAGAGGTGGGAAGAGAGATTGAAAGGTGTCGATTCTTTGATAATTTTGGCACTTTAGCTCTGGTCACACTATCATCATCATCATTATCATCACCATAGTTAAAGTGTGAAAGGGGATAAAACAGCCACGCTTATAAATGAGACGTGTCTCAATTATGTTTTGTGGGACAAACAGACAGACATGTATATATATCCACTGCGTATCTTGCTGTTAAATGCTCGAAATACGAGAGTAGAAAAACAGCCAACAACTGATGAA
>NW_026435543.1:0-232 GCF_001194135.2 Octopus bimaculoides
CACACACATAAAAAGAATGTGGTATTACATACAGCAATGTCTAAAGAAAAGATAGTTTGATCATGGCTGGCTTATCGTTCCTCATAGGTCTGCTTGGTCAGAGTTAACTCTGATCTAAACGATAACAAAAACTAAGTGACAAAGATAGCAAGAGTTGTGAGATTCTCCTGAGGTAGACCAGATTGAGTCTCTACTTAATTGAAAAGGAGTTAGTAATTGTGGTGACCATTAA
>NW_026435544.1:0-281 GCF_001194135.2 Octopus bimaculoides
TATATATATATACACATACCTTTCTCTCTCTCTCTCTCTCTTTTTTTTTTGATACATTCATATACATCCGCATACTCACCTATACATAGAGCCTGTGCTCCAGCATGGACTTCACTGCCTTGCCTACAACAGAGAAAGAAATAAACACACGTATACATATAGAAACACACACACACACACACACGTTCTCTCTTTCACTCTCAATACGCTCCTCTCTCACTCAATTTCTCACTCTCTCACTCAATTTCTCTCTCTCTCACTCAATTTCTCTCTCTCTCACT
>NW_026435545.1:0-217 GCF_001194135.2 Octopus bimaculoides
TATTATTATTATTATTATTATTATTATTATTATCATAGTTGCCCTTTGTTGCTGGTATTGTTGGTATTGTACATTATTGCTTCTTGAATTTCCATCTTTTTGGTTCTTCTTCTTCTTTTCTTTTACACCCCTTTTCCTGTAACACTCCTACACTCCTCCTTTACCACACTATTCAACACCACTCCACACAACAACATCTCGACACTCTCCACCTCCG
>NW_026435546.1:0-263 GCF_001194135.2 Octopus bimaculoides
AACAAAGATGGCGGGTTGCACTTAAGTTGGTATGCCAAAATTGGATATAGCGTTACATAGAACTTGTTTCATTTACTAATAAATAAACCGACATGTTGATCTTTAAAATGCTAAGGTTTCTTTTAGAATAGACAAAAAATAATATTAAAATAAGAGAAGTTTTGCCCTTCAGTCAAGAAACAGGCGATAAACAAGATTAAGGCGGGGGTGATTTTGCGAATGAGAAAGACTAGATCCTATAGATCCAAATATGCAAAAAATCA
>NW_026435547.1:0-234 GCF_001194135.2 Octopus bimaculoides
ATGTGGTTGGTAAGCAAGCTACGTACCACACAGCCACTCCTACGCCTATAGTCAAACGTGGAAAGACACGGTGGTAACTGCTTTTGCTTTTGTGAAGAAATTCTTCTTATGGACTATGACTGATAAAACACAACGAATTCAGCTTTGGTTGATGTAAATTGTTACAAACACCTAATTGATCGTTCATAGCCCACAAAGAGCTGCTATTCTAATACGCAAAGTGAAAAATAAGTA
>NW_026435548.1:0-316 GCF_001194135.2 Octopus bimaculoides
TTTCATAGAAAACTATGTAATCGTTACCAATATATATATATATATATATACATGCACTGCTGCGTCTGGGGAGAGCTATTCTCTTTAAGTGCTTTATAATTTAACACACTGACCGGTAAAATTTCCACTCAATACCTTCTTTATTCTCCTAAAATTTTCGTGGAAATTTCACCGGTTTGTTAAATTATAAGGCATTAAAAGAAAATGACTCTCCCCAGACACAACAGAATATGTTTCAACACGAACTCACATAAAGAATCTTGCAAACCAAATCACAAAAGGAAATATATATATATATATATATATATATAAATAC
>NW_026435549.1:0-476 GCF_001194135.2 Octopus bimaculoides
ATATATATATATATATATATATATATACACACACACACACAACGGGCTTCATTCATTTCCGTCTACCAAATCCACTCCCAAGGCTTTGGTCGGTCCGAGACTGTAAGTAGAAGACACTTGCCCAAGGTTCCACGCAGTGAGACTGAACCTGGAACCATGTGGTTGGGACGCAAGCTTCTTACCGCACAGCCACTCCTGCACCAATCTCTACACTATTAAGTTATGTAAATCCATAACTTAATCGAGGTTTGCGGGGGTGGGGGCGCAAGGATGCGGTCATGGTGCCTATGCCAAGCACTACCTGACGTCATGCATTGTAACTATGTCGCGCAGACGCGCACACGGTCACACAGAAACACATTTTCGCTTTCTTTCCCGCTCTTACATGTACACAGATGCAGATGCAAATGTGTATGTTACTGTGTGTGTATGTGTGTGTGTGTGTTTGTCTGTGTTTATCTCAGTGTGCGTGTGTG
>NW_026435550.1:0-285 GCF_001194135.2 Octopus bimaculoides
TAATAATAATAATAATAATAATAATAATAATAAATGAATGAATGAATGAAATTCAAAATAAATAGATGCGAAAGTAAAAATATGTAAGTAAAATGATAAAAACATATAAATAGTAAAATATATAAACAAAATTAAAATTAATATACAGAAGTGAATAAGCATATAAAATTAAAATGCATAACATGCACAAGTGAATAAATAAAAATAAATATTCTAAAAAGTAAATAGATACATTAAATTAATACACACACAAACACATACACATATGTATATATGTATGTATAT
>NW_026435551.1:0-458 GCF_001194135.2 Octopus bimaculoides
ATATAAAAGAAAAAGAACTAAAGTGTTTTCATATATACATACATACACATGCCCATATGTATACATCCACATATCCATATATATGGGTGCATGTATACATATATATATATATATATATATATATATGTACACACACACACATACACATATATACACATACACACATATACACATACATATATATATACACACACATACATATAGAAATATGTACTTACATACAGAACCTAATAACGCATACATATGGGTTTATACAAATACATACACAATTATATATGCTTACATATACGTAGATATGTACACATATACACACATATATATACTTACAAACATACGTACACCCCCCCCACACACACACACACACAAGTATACATGTATACATACATACACACAGATACTCATCCACACACATATATACATATATATACATATATACATATATATATAAATATATATAC
>NW_026435552.1:0-384 GCF_001194135.2 Octopus bimaculoides
ATATATATATATATATATTTAATACAACATACCTACATATGCATATGTATCTGTGTGTATATATATATGTGCATATATCTAGCGATCTATCATATATATATGTGTGTGTGTGTGTATATATATGTGTATATATATCTATTGATCCATCATATATATATATGTGAGTGTGTGGTGTGTGTGTGTGCGTGTATCTATCGATCTATCATATATATATATATATATGACAACTGTGTTCGTGTACATATAATGCAATATGTGTGTGTGTGTCTGTGTGTGTGTGTCTGTGTGTGTGTGCGTGTGTATGTGCATGTGTGTGTGTGTGCGTGTGTATGTATGCATGTATGTATGTATATGTATGTATATATATTTATATATTTATACATC
>NW_026435553.1:0-264 GCF_001194135.2 Octopus bimaculoides
ATATATATATATACATATGTATCTATAAAATGTGTGTATATATATACGTATGTATCTATAAAATGTATGTGTATATATATATATATACATATGTATCTATAAAATGTGTGTGTGTATATATATATATATATACGAATGTATCTATAAAATGTGTGTGTGTGTATGTATATATATATACGTATGTATCTATAAAATGTATGTGTGTATATATATATACATATGTATCTATAAAATGTGTGTGTATATATATATATATATATATAT
>NW_026435554.1:0-271 GCF_001194135.2 Octopus bimaculoides
TAGATAGATAGATAGATAGATGGATAGATAGATAGATAGATAGATAGAAATATCGAGATGCAGAGAAAATAAGTGTGAGAGATTGAGAGAGGGAGCGAGAGAGTGTGAGAGAAAAGGAGAGGGAGGCAGACAGACAGACAGAAAACTAAATACACGTGAAGAAAAATATATAGGTTTATAAATATATGTAAGTTTATGTATTTACGTACCTATCGATCGATGAATGGAGGGATGGATGGATGAATACATATGTGTGTGTGCGTATCTGTTA
>NW_026435555.1:0-285 GCF_001194135.2 Octopus bimaculoides
TACTTACATAAGCATATGTGTATATACGTATGTGTGTACATGTATATATAAACATATATATTTATGGACAGGCATAAAATATCAATCAATCTCTCTCACTCTCCCACTCTGTATATATACATACATACACGTGCCCTGCATATCTACATTTATAAACATAGATATATACATAAATATTTACATACCTATGCATGTTTATACACATATATACATATATACATAAGTATATACACATATATATACATAAATACATATATATATCCATATATAAATATATATATATAT
>NW_026435556.1:0-259 GCF_001194135.2 Octopus bimaculoides
GCCCACACCCTTTATGGACATCTAGATGAGTGAGGTTAATGGTTAATGCCATTGGTGTTCCTTGTAAACTTTCGTAAACCAATATCTGTTGGAAAGATATGAGCAGGGTGGGATTTCCTGAGGGAAGGCATTTTGAGGGGGAAAAATTGAGCATAGTGATAAATGTGAGGCCTTGTAGGAGTGGACATAAGAGGGATGATGAGAAGAAAAGAGGCAAGTGGGATGGGACCGCTTGAGAGGAGGTGACGTGAGCTCAGTT
>NW_026435557.1:0-236 GCF_001194135.2 Octopus bimaculoides
AGATCCAAATTTTAAACAACGTGCAAAAGTTTCTTTTACCGTAACAAATGCTTCTGCGTGTTACCAAGAAATCTATAGAGAGCAAAAAAAGCTTCTAAACAAATAACTCTAGACTTGTCCCCTATTATAACAATGCCTTAGCTTATAGTGGCTTCAAAGATAGGTTAATCTATAATCTATAATCCCTCTAATGAGAATCAAAATAAATAGATTTAATGGCATCAAAGTTAAAGTAA
>NW_026435558.1:0-259 GCF_001194135.2 Octopus bimaculoides
TATATATATATATGTGTGTGTGTGCGTATAGATGTGTGAATGTGTTTGTATAAAACTGCAAGTGTATTCACACACTCAAGTGCGCACATACGCAGAGGCAGATACATTGTACATAATTTAAATATACACACAGCTATACATACCTACCTACCTACTTACATACAAGCATACATACATAAATATCTACATATATGCATGCATACATTTACTTCACATGCAACCACATGCAAGATGCATACATTCATTAATATATACATAA
>NW_026435559.1:0-551 GCF_001194135.2 Octopus bimaculoides
ATATATGTTATATATACACCTCGCACCCGCTTGTTATCTGTGTCTATCTTCCTCTCTCACTTTATTTATCTTTTTGTTTCTCTCCCATTATTTTTCTCCCATCTTCCTCTCCATTTTCCAAATCTTCTCCCTACGCCCAGTCTCCCACTATCCCTCACATCCTGTTCCTCACACATCAACTCCCATTCAATCTCTCATCCCTACCTCTTCCTCTGTGTTGTCTCTTTAGTTTCCCTGTCTCCAATTTGTCTCTCTCTTCCCCTCTATCTTCCGAAATATACATATAATATATATATTGCTTTATTGTTTTAATCTTTTACTTGTTTCAGTCACTTTACTGCAGCCATGCTGGAGTACCGCATGGTGTCGAACAAATCGACCCTAGGACTTATTCTTTGTAAGCCTAGTACTTATTTTATCGGTCTCATTTGCCGCTAACTTACGGAAACGTAAACACACCAACGTCGGTTGCAAGATACACAAACACATGCATACATACACACATATATATATATATATTTATATATATATATATACATACACACACACAC
>NW_026435560.1:0-296 GCF_001194135.2 Octopus bimaculoides
TTGTTGAAAAAAAGCCGCAATAATTATGCACCAACCCAATATATATATATTGGCTGACCATGGGTACCACGCCCTTCCATTTATTGTCTAGGTTGGACCGCTTGACTTGAGCAGCGCCTCCTGTGGCTATGGAGACTAATGCGAGAATGACGGTGTCTTTTGGTGATGTGTTATAAAGTTTTGGGTATTTGATCTCTAAGTTGTTATTATAGGCGCATGAGTGGTTGTATGGTAAGGAGCTTGCTAATCAACCACATGGTTCCGAGTTCAGTCCCACTGCGTGGCACCTTGGGCAA
>NW_026435561.1:0-503 GCF_001194135.2 Octopus bimaculoides
CTTTCACTTTATGCTGACATCAAACAAAATGTACATTTCCAGTTCAAAAAACAAATACAAAATTTTTACGGAATTTACCAAACGCTGTACCTTAACAGCCGATAGACCATTGACAACTCTGCGACTCAAAACGAAGGATAGCACATTCGCCCTCTTAAAGAAATCAAATATTACACAGAAAATGTCAATATTTGTTCACAACGAAAACTCGAGTTGGTAATCCAACAGAATAGAACGGAGGTTATGTAATTAGTTCATAATCGAAAGTTCTTCAGATTTCTAATTTGGACCTTGAATCACTTTTATCTCACGATCACTTCGACACTTGACGTGCGGCACACCGTGTACCTGTTCAGACAACGTCGATTTGAAGAGAGTGAGCGCATGCGCATGAACATTTGATCACAATAAACAAATCATTCGTGCATGTCGTTCGGGAAACGATGAGTCCATTAGATATATATATATGTGTGTGTGTGTGTGTGTATATATATATATATATA
>NW_026435562.1:0-309 GCF_001194135.2 Octopus bimaculoides
AGAGAGAGAGAGAGAGATAGAGAGAGAGAGATAGAGAGAGAGAGAGAGAAGAGAAATACTGTAAATAAACAAATAAAACCACTTGGGCTAGGTACACAAAATATACATACATATATACATGTAAATAGCGAGAAAACCAAAGATTAAAAATTTTCAAATGAACAGTCATGTAAAAAATTATAGATATTTATACATTGGTTTCAAATTTTGGCATAAGGCCAGTAATTTCAAGGGTGAGAATAAGTCAATTACATTGATCCCAGTGTTCAACTGGTACTTATTTCATCGACCCCAAAAGGATGAAAGGCA
>NW_026435563.1:0-253 GCF_001194135.2 Octopus bimaculoides
TGGAGCATCACCGTAGTCTTTCTGATTTCCTCATTCTGGGACGTTTTACATCACCATTCCTGTATGTGCTTTTGTCCTGGCTGTTGGCCCATTTGGTGTATAACGGACTTTGATTCCACTGCCCTCATCTGCACCTCATACTGGGCAGTTGGTTCATCTGGTATTGCAGAGAGGAGGATGTTAAGTTCCTTTTTGAAGACATCTGGTTCTACCTTATGCAGATTTCTTAATTTTTGTGACAGGACATTGAAGA
>NW_026435564.1:0-120 GCF_001194135.2 Octopus bimaculoides
TACAAGTATATATATATATATACATATACTCACTATATATATACACACACAATACATATGCATATATATATACATATATACACTCATATATACATGCATATATATATACATATATATACG
>NW_026435564.1:312-420 GCF_001194135.2 Octopus bimaculoides
TCATATATATACATGCATATATATATACATATATATACGCATACATATATATATACGCATACATATACGCATATATATATACGCATATATATACATACATATACATAT
>NW_026435565.1:0-363 GCF_001194135.2 Octopus bimaculoides
GTGTATGTTTGCGTCTTTGTATATGTGTGTGTATATCACTCTTACCACTTGACAAATGGTGTTGTTGCTTTTGTCCCAGTAACTTAGCGGTTCGGCCAAAGTACTTGATAGAATATATACCAGAGGGTTTGATCTACTAAACCCCTTCAAGGCGATGCCCTTACATGGCTGCAGTTCAATAACTAAAACAGGTATAATATAAAGGTATATGTACTGTCAATATTTGTACGTTAATGATTGCTGGATAAATCATCGTCTGCTAAATTGTGTTAGTTGAATTAATCAAATAATACTTCTTCCCCACAAAATGTGTAGCCATTTATCCATAAGAGAAAATATTGAAACGATGAGTTTAGTAGTTAG
>NW_026435566.1:0-380 GCF_001194135.2 Octopus bimaculoides
AACATCTCCATCAATGATTTGACTGTTTCCTCTATATCTGACGAGGAATGTAGCAGGTATCTTGGGGTGGATGAAAACATATCTCACAACTAAACACTTGTACTAACGAGTATTACAGCAGAATAAATAATGTTTGTATCTCAGAACTCTCTACATTCAATAAAGCAATGGCTCACAATGTGTTTGCAATGCCAGTATTCATACCAGCATTTGGGCTGCTTGACTGGACGGCTGATGAGATCCGAGTCATTGATGTGAAAACCCCAAAAATACCAACAAGGACACATAATTTCCACATAAACAGTGATGTAGACTGCTTCTACCTAAAACGAAGACAAGGCGACAGAGGCTTAACATCGATCCAAAATGCCTTTGAATGT
>NW_026435567.1:0-260 GCF_001194135.2 Octopus bimaculoides
TGCTGTACTCTTTCGTCCCTCTTTCTCACTCTTTCTTCTTGTTTCTTGGGACGAAAGAGTACAGCAGGGTTTGCCATCATCCTCTGCCGGAGCCTCGTGGAGAGGTTCTTACTAAGAGGTTCTTACTAGGTTGGGGGAACACATACACCATAGAAACCGGGAAACCGGGCCATGAGCCTTGCTATAATTGGTGCATAAATAAAATAAAATATATATATATATATATATCACAACTGTGAATATTTCTCTAAATATTATAA
>NW_026435568.1:0-340 GCF_001194135.2 Octopus bimaculoides
AAACCTGGCCGTCACGGAACTAACAGCCACAGAAACAACTGGCAATATCAGTGAGCTAAATGATATAATATATGCAACAGGCACTGCAGCCGCAAGAGAAGCAAGATACTCTCTCAGACCCATCCGAACAGGAGTTCCACCATCCAAACAGACCTTGTGGATAAATAATATCCAAACAAAATTAAAAAGAAGAGAAAAGATCTATCGATTCTCAATGAAATTAGTAGACAATCAACACAACTAAGTAACAAGAAGAAAACAAAAATACTGTACAAATACATTACAAAAAGAGATTTACCTGAGGCAAAAGAAAAGCTAAAGCAAGATATCCTTGCCAAAG
>NW_026435569.1:0-369 GCF_001194135.2 Octopus bimaculoides
AAAAGGATTTTATCCCTTATATGTATACTGTTCAGTATCTATGCGTTGAACAAAATCTATCTTTCTACTTGTTCTACCATACATTTCAGCGCTTCGAAAAACAAACTTCTTTGTTTACATACAGCGTAACTATGACTTTGTATGCATAAGAGAAAGTAGGAGTTATCGTTCGTAAACGTTCATAAGAGAAAGTAGGAGTTGAAAGGATTTGTAAAGGTCGTAGAAAGAGGACATTTAGGTTTTATTAGAGGGGGGGAATGGAATGTTATTTTACGCAGTTTAATGGATTTTATTGGTAACTGTGATTGATATTGACGGGAAAATGACGCAGTTACCTAGGTTATGGTATTTAGAATATTAATTCCGATT
>NW_026435570.1:0-1854 GCF_001194135.2 Octopus bimaculoides
ATTTTGCTTGTTTGTGTATGCATGCATATGCATGTGAGCATGCACGTGTGCGCGCGCATGAACGTGTGTGTACGGGCACACACGCGGATGCATACATGTAAGTAATAGCGTTCTTTTTGCAAAAACTTTTTAAAATTTTGTTCGGTTTTTGTAATTGTAAAATTTTTTGGCCATGAACGGTTTGTATTTTTAAACCGAATGTAGTTTTCTGGTGTTATATTTATTCCTGAAGATGTGTAAAGAAATTTTGATTTATTAAGTCTCTTAAAGAATTCTTTATACTGAAATATATATTGAAGAAGATAAATATGTTCATTTAAATATATACGTTTTTTCGTTGTAACTCCTTTATTATTATTAATATAACCAAAAGGATCGATTCTTGAAGAGTCTACATACCTTCACTGTCGTTTTTTTCTGCTATTTTGGTGATGATTTTTTGAGTTAGCTTACCAATTATTTTTGTTGGTAGTTAATTTATAATATATTGATATTGAATTTTTACTGTTTTTCTTGGACAAACAGCTATTTAATCATTACCTATGAAGTTATTTAACATTGACGCTTCACTGAAAGACATACCTATTCCACCTAATAATGTATATATTAAAGAATTTATCCGGAAAACACATTCATTTATTAACAGAATTTGTTGGAAGGCGTTTTTCTTTGACAAGAAAGAACAAATAACTGATTTACCCGAGAATGAATTGAAGTTTAAGAAATTGTTCCGTTCCAGAAACAACCCACCTTATAATTATAGGTTAGATAAGTTTGAAGAAGATATTTGGTCGATTGTTAAGAATATTAAGTTTCGTAAATCACCATACAAGAACTAGCATTTGAGATATCTTAATACTGTTACCAAACAAGTGAAAAGTAATAAAGGAATTTTCGTTAAATCTGACAAGACTGGAAATATTTATAAACTGAAGAAGGAGCATTAGAAGAATTTACTTAGGAAGGAGATTGAAAAAAAATTATAAAATTACTAATGGATGGACGCTCAGAAAGACTAATTTGGATGTTAAGAAAATAATGGAGAAATATAATATTGCGGACAGAACTGAACCTATAGTGCCAAAGGAACTGCGGTTTCTTCTTAAAGACCATAAAATTAATTTTTGGACTCAACCATCTTTGAGGTTTATTTGCCCGGCTAAATCCGACATTGGGATTATTAGTAAAAGTATTTTGGATAGGTATATTCCTATTATAATTGATGGATTACAATTGAATTTATGGTCTAATACTGATCAGGTTATTGAGTTGTTTCGTTCTATTGAGAACAAAAGTAATGCTAAATTTATACAGTTTGATATTTCTAATTTTTATCCTTCTATTAACCCTATCATACTAAATAAGGCTCTTTGGTTCTTTCATAACAAGGCAGGGCTTACTAGGGATGAATAAAAGTAGTGTTAGCTGCTCGGAAGTCCTTTATTTCTATTAATGATAAGATTTGGATTTGTAAAGATGCTCCTAATGCTTTCGATGTTCCTATGGGAAGTTCCGACTCAGCTCAAATAGCGGATGTTGTGGGTTCCTATATTTTGCATGAATTGGCTGATCAATTCCCTATGGTTAGGGGAGGTTTATATAGGGACTATTGTCATATTTATATTAGGAATTATTCTACCCAATATTTGCAGAGACTTAAAGGTAGGTTATCTAGATTTTTTAATAGGATGGGAATGAGTGTCACTTACGATGATGATGTTTCACTAGCTAATTATTTAGATGTGACACTTGATATAAAAAACGATACGTATAGACCATGCCATAAACCGTCTACTAATCTGAAATATCGTGTCGCAAGACAGTGTAGGAGAGAGAATAGTGATGTAGTAGGAG
>NW_026435571.1:0-409 GCF_001194135.2 Octopus bimaculoides
TATATATATATATATATATATATATATATATAAGTTAATTAGAGGATATATTAATCTCTTAAAGGGATGATTGCATCCAAGAAAACACTCGTTCTTATAGCTTATGTCTTTGGGAAATAAAATTTCCCTAAATCAATTGGTATATATGAAGTATATAATCCGTATTAAATTAAGAGAACAAAATGGAGAGTTGGTGGTTAATATTTATTTATTAATAAATTGATGATCATTTATTCCTACAGCTGTTTCCGTTTGTACTCATTGAATAAATTACAAATTTATGAGCAAAATATCATCAGTGAAAAGTTAGACATTAAAAAGTTACATGTTGACCTATCTGCTCATTCCAACAGACTGATATATACATTTAAATGATAAACTTCTGGAAAGTTTTACAGATTTTTACAGT
>NW_026435572.1:0-234 GCF_001194135.2 Octopus bimaculoides
GTGTGTGTGTATTTGTATATCTATGTACATAATTATGTTTATATTTGTGTATATATAAACATAATTATGTACATAGATAAAGAAATACACTCACATTCAAAAAGATTATCTATCTACGCACACACAAGCTCCAATTGTGTTCGTATAATGGGTCAGTTCTTTTAACCATTACTCCAAATAGATATACGCATTCACACATAACACCAATGCATACACACACACATACATGTATAT
>NW_026435573.1:0-1118 GCF_001194135.2 Octopus bimaculoides
TAATAATTATTATATATATATATATATATATATATATATAATACATACATGTATGTGTATACATGTATAGCCGTAGATCTCGCTATACTGAGAAACAATATTACGTATACAAGCAGATATTATTAAAGTAAACGCCTAAAGTAAAATACTCCAGATATGAAGGTCTCGTATTCTACATATTACTCGTTAGCGGAAAGAAAAGCGGAGGGTGAGACAGGGAAATTGCATAAATGTGTCCCGTATTTATAGCAGTTTCGTGTTACCTCGCCGCTATTTAAAATCGATTTCTGTTTCATGTTACAGCAGCACAGCTTAAAGAAACCACTCATTTCTCTGATTTCGCTAAAATGGTAAACAAAAAACAAAAACAAAATCCTTTTAATTCCGACTCATTATATATTTCTTAGGGCAATGCACAAGACTGAATGGCGGCAAACTAGCAGAAATGCTGGAGCAACTGACAAAATGCTTAGCGGTATTTCTTCTCGCCTCTTACGTCCTGAGTTCAAATCTCACCGATGTCAAACTTTTGCCTACCATCCTTCGGAGATCAATATAATAAACACTAATTGAGCACTGGGATCGATGTTATAGTCTAGCCCCTGACCCCAAGATTTCATGTCTGGTGCCTATAGTAGAAAGGATATTTATGGCAATATACAAGCTGACAGAAGTGTTACCGCGCCGGACGAAATGCTTAACGGTATTTCTTCCGGCTCTTTACATTCTCAGTTCAACTGCCGCCTAGGTCGACTTTGCCTTTCCCCCATTCAGGCTCGTTAAAATAAGTACCAGCAGTACATTAGGGGTCGATGGTCTCGACTTGAGCCTTTCCTAAAAATTGCTGGCCTTGTGCGAAAATTAGAAAGAATTATTATGACTTAATTGGTTGAACATTTAAACAATTTATCAATCGATCATTTGATTAATTGTTCCGTCAATCAATCAATCAATCGGCTAGATTCGTCAAACACCTTCTCTCGTCATCAACTGGGACTTCGAAGTTCACGACAACGACGGTTCCAGATGATCCGATCAACGGAACAGCCTGTTCTTGAAATTAACTCACAAGTGGCTGAGTACTCCACAGACATGCATACCCTTAACGTAGTTCTCAG
>NW_026435574.1:0-185 GCF_001194135.2 Octopus bimaculoides
TTTCGTGCAATTCTACCCAGCCGTTTGACCGTGAATCCCAAGACAAGAAGGAATCAAATTTATATGTATCGATATATATATGCACATATATAGTATATATGTATGTATGTGTCTTTGTGTCTGTGTTTGTCCTCTCATCATTGCTTGACAACCGTTGTCGGTGTGTTTACATTCTCAAAACATAG
>NW_026435574.1:195-342 GCF_001194135.2 Octopus bimaculoides
ATCATTGCTTGACAACCGTTGTCGGTGTGTTTACATTCTCAAAACATAGCAGTTCAGCAAAAGCGACTGATAGAATAAGTACTAGGCTTTAAAAAAAGCCCCGGAGTCCATTTGTGCGGCTAAAATGTTTCAAGGCGATGCTCCAGC
>NW_026435574.1:352-735 GCF_001194135.2 Octopus bimaculoides
GCGGCAGTCAAATGACTGAAACAAAGAAAAGAATAAAAGAATAAAAAAATTTACGAACCATTTCTGTGGTGCCCCCTCCGCCACTTTCTTTGATGCTGTAAATACGAGCTTATTTTGCTAAATGGTTAATCTATCGCTGATCCAAACACATCAACAATAGCTGCATAAAAATAGTCTGAACAAGGCAAGTGTGCAGGATGTCCAGGTTATCCCTCTGCGAGCGATACGAGTGCCTATGTGCTGTAGGTCGACTGGATTAGATCTGACCTAGGGCTATATAATTGCCCTCCGACAAAGGTTCCTGTCAGATACGCACACACATACGCGCCCACAAACACACCTGCGCCCACACATACACACAAACATACACACGTAAACATGTA
>NW_026435575.1:0-209 GCF_001194135.2 Octopus bimaculoides
GTGTGTGTGTGTGTGTGTGTGTGTGTGTGTGTACACACATACATATGTACATATATAAAAGTCAATTAGACGTCCACACTGAATATATTACATTGACGTTCAGTGAAACTTTTACATGGCAAATGGAAAAAATAGGAAAAGTGACGTTTCAAGCATGGTTCTTTGTCAGATAATGGAAAAGGTCCAGAGAAGAGAAAAAGGAGGAGGAG
>NW_026435576.1:0-209 GCF_001194135.2 Octopus bimaculoides
GACAGCGCTTTTGTGAAACGATCGTAAGATGCTTTAAAACTTAATTCAAAGTTTTTAAGCTGACATATCTATTATTATTATATTATATATTTACACTTATATATATTTACATATATTTTTACATATAGTTTTAATACAACAATTATTCTACACATCTACATATCTTTCCGATGAATTTTCTAATATTGATTTCCTGATATTAATAATAA
>NW_026435577.1:0-254 GCF_001194135.2 Octopus bimaculoides
ATACATGTTATTATATATAACCGTATGAGCGTATATAGTTTGATATGTGTATGCGTGTGTGTAGATGTATGTGTGTGTGCACATGTGTGAATGTGTTGTGCGTTGTGTATGTGACTATGAGTATGTGCATGCATGGGCGTATGAGTGTGTGTAGATACATCTATGTGTGGTATGTTTATGGAGAAGAAAAAAAAAATATGCATATTTGAATTTTAACCGTTATCCTTGTATTAGTGTCATAAATATTTGTATAT
>NW_026435578.1:0-302 GCF_001194135.2 Octopus bimaculoides
ATGTATATGTATATATATATGTATATACATGTATGCATATGTGTGTGTGTAAGTATGTGTGTGTGTGTTTGTGTGTGTGCCGCTGTGTCTATCTCTGTTCCCCCATCGCCACTTGACAACCTGTGTTGGTTTATTTATGTCCCCCGTAACTTAGCGGTTCAGCAAAATGACCAATAGAATAACTTACAAAAAATAGAATAACTTACAAAAAAAAAAGTTCTGGGGTCGATTCACACACATGTATATATAGACGTGTTTTTCGTCTGCTTGTGATACACATAGATGCATTTTTTTTTTTTTAG
>NW_026435579.1:0-473 GCF_001194135.2 Octopus bimaculoides
ACATACATACATTAACCTCTGAGCAAAGAAAACACAGGACAAAAAGAAAGTATTTTAATCGGCAGAAGTTATAGTGACAGAAGTGTCGATAGTTTAGTGCATAAAGTGACACGTCCTTGAGTCACTCAGTAATTTCTCCGATTTAATAATAATAATAATAACAATAATAATAATGATAATAATAATAATAATAATAATAATAATAATAATAAGGAAGCTGACAAATACAAACAAGAAATCAATCTACCTAACAAATACGAAGAAGAAGAAGAAGAAACAACAAAAGCTATAAAACAAATGAAATCCAAACTAAAACTAGAACAGCAACGGACCATGATAAAACGATGGCAAGAAAAGCCCCTACATGGTAAATACTGGGCTAAACTAAATGCGAAAGAAATAGACAGAGAAAAATCCCAGCGATGGCTGAGAAGCTCAGGACTCAAAGCAGAGACTGAAGGATTTTTAATTGC
>NW_026435579.1:1756-2021 GCF_001194135.2 Octopus bimaculoides
ATAATAATAATAATAATAATAATAATAATAATAATAATAATAATAATAATAATAATAATAATGGCTGTGTGGCAAGTAGCTTGCTTACAAACCACATGATTTTGCGTTCAGTCCCACTGCGTGGCACCTTCTTGGTGGATTTAGTAGACGGAAACTGAAAGAAGCCCGTCGCATATATGTATATATATATTGTGTGTGTATGTGTGTGTGTGTGTTTGTGTGTCTGTGTTTGTCCACTCCAACATCGCTTGACAACCGATGCTGG
>NW_026435580.1:0-502 GCF_001194135.2 Octopus bimaculoides
TGAACTTAGCAGCTAAGGACATCATGTTAGAATACAACTTAGCCGAAAAAGCTGAACCATTTATACCCCTTAGACCTAGAAGCACTTTAAAAGACCATAAACCCAACTTCCTTACAGACACTAACGTTAGATTAATATGCCCTAATAGATCAGACCTATGCAAATTAAGTAAACTAATACTTGATAAGTACATCCCTACGCTAAAAATAGACTATCCCTTGAATTATGGTCTAACACATATGAAGCTCTTAACTGGTTCTCCAAAATACAAAATACTAGTAACTACAAATTCATACAGATAGATATAGTAGACTACTACTCCTCAATTAACCCCACGATATTAAATAGTGCCCTAATATATGCCAATAATAATTCACAACCAACTAAGAAAGAAATTAATGTAATACTCGAAGCTAGAAAATCTATTATAAGTTTCGATAATAAGCTCTGGATCCGTAAAGACTCCCCTAACTCCTTCGATATCACCATGGGAGCCCCGGAT
>NW_026435581.1:0-264 GCF_001194135.2 Octopus bimaculoides
AGATAGATAGATAGATAGATAGATAGATAGATAGATAGATAAACAGAGAGGGAGAGATAGACAGAAAGACAGGCATTTAGACCGGCAGATAGATGGGTATGTAGATAGATAGGTAGACAGATTCGTGCCAACGGCTTTCATGGTGATTTCTCACGAAATTAAATATATTCGGAAACTTTTTCCATTCCAGCAATTACATCTATCTCCTACCGCTTTCTCTCTCTCTCTCTCTCTCTCTCTCTCTCTCTCTCTCTCTCTCTCTCT
>NW_026435581.1:439-710 GCF_001194135.2 Octopus bimaculoides
TCTCTCTCTCTCTCTCTCTCTCTCTCTCTCTTTCTTTCTCTCTCATTCTTTCATTCTTTCTCTTCTGTCTTTTTCTCCCCCTCCCTGTATTTAATTATATTTCTGGTTTTTAAAAAGTGGTCGTGTGTACGTTCATTATATTACTTTATTCTTATAATTTTTTTTCAGTCTCTCTGCTATTCAAAAGCAACAAAAGGAAAAAAAGAAGTCTTGCTTTAATTCTCATAAAGTTTGGAACTACACTGAGGAATTTTATGGGGTGAATTTTAAG
>NW_026435583.1:0-204 GCF_001194135.2 Octopus bimaculoides
TATATATATACAAATACATACACATTCTTAAATACACATAAGTTTATGTACAAAAATGTATGTATACACACTTAAATACGTACATTCATACATACACACACAATTACATACACGCATGTATATACATATACAAATATATGTATCATATATACCTACCTATCTACATACGTACATATATATGTGCAAGTGTATATATATATATAT
>NW_026435584.1:0-410 GCF_001194135.2 Octopus bimaculoides
TTTCTTATAAACTAGGTATTTTTCTGGGCAAAACAATTATCAATTAAATCGATTAAAACGTAACATCTTTATGACTTTACGTTTTCATGAATAACTACATATGTTCATTGATTTCTGTAAATATCGTTTTCAGGTCTTCCAGCTGTCATTGTCACAATTACTCTGGCAATTAACAAGACAAACAATTACATCAGAGTTGAACAAGTGTAAGTATGTGTTTTATTTCCTTGTCTCACATGAATACGTACGCACACACACCCACATACATACATACATACATACATACATGCATACACACAAACATACATACATACATACATACATGCATACATAAAGCAGGAAACGTGTACCTTTGGAAATGTTTTCGGTGTATTTATACTGAAAGTTACAGTATTCGGAATATACTAGTC
>NW_026435585.1:0-1169 GCF_001194135.2 Octopus bimaculoides
TATATATATATATATATATATATATATATATATATATATATGCACCTATAGATGTATATATTTCTATACCTCACTAAATGCTCAGTATCTTCGGATGTATATATAACAACCATATGCACAAAGATGCTTTCTATAAACAGAAGTGTGTATTCCAACTCTGAACTAAGCATTTTGTAAACGTTCTCCTCACATTTTGGGGAAATGAAATTGTCCGGATAAACATTTCCGAGTGTCTGTAGATTAACATTACGTTGCTAAACTGAATCAACGAAGCATCAGAACTGTTTCCCTACATGAGTAGTTCTCAGCTACTTTTTGCCTTTGGATGCTTATAATTCACTTTTTAATCTACTGGACTTTCTCGGCCATTCGATGCACATTAATAAATCCTTTTGTATTTTTATAATGAAATAATATTTCGAATTGCATAAAAAAATTGTTAAAATATTTTGGGTGTTGTATAAGCATGACCAATTTATTGGGCATAAATTTTAACAAACTATTATATGGCCCCCTAAGGATCATGTTTACCACCAAGGGTCATGTGGAATGTGAAGGTTTCATACGGACTCTGGTTTAGAACCACTGATGTATACAATTAGAAACTTCTTTTTATTCCTCACAGGAGACTTTTTAAGGAAAAACTTTGCATTTTTGAAAATGCTATAGGAAAACAGTTTTCTGTTTTTAAGAGGAACCAGACATCCCTATAACTGCCTCTGTCTGTCTGTCTGTCTGTCTCTCTCTCTCTCTCTCTCTCTCTCTCTCTCACACTCTTATGTACAAACACACACACACACACACACATATACATATATATATATAGGGATGGTATTATTAAAATACCGTCACAAGTGGTAAGCGAATTCATTAATAAAATATATATTAATTAATAAAATATCAGATATGTACATATATACACAAGGGCACTACATGAGCACCTACATCGCTAAAAATAGAAGTCAAAAATACTTCACTGCCACCGAGTAGACACAAATCTACTTCAGGCATGATATATAATATATGTATATACATATTTCTTAACATTCGAAAATCAGAAATATCTGTCTTGGAAAATTTTAAAATACAAAATCTAAATGAATTCCAGTCCATTTTCATCTTCTATATGTGCATGTGTGTGTATATATATATATATATATATATATATA
>NW_026435586.1:0-345 GCF_001194135.2 Octopus bimaculoides
TGCTCCAGCATGGCTACAATCAAATGACTGAAACAAGTAAAAGAGTAAAATAATTTGCAAATGTGGAAGTGGGGATTGTTCCAGAAAAAGATTATATTTATCTTTCTTACCCAACTGACCTGTTATAGTACTAGTTGTTGGTGTTTACCCCTAGGTTTCTTGATCAAGAAAGCTTATGATCAAAGGCACTCCAGTTTTGCCAGTCCTGTCTTTTCAGGCTTGTGAAGTGAATGCTAATGCACTGTATCTATAATAAGACTGGTTGGTCCGATCATTACGCAATTTACGGAGACGTAAACACACCAGCATCAGTTGTCAAGCGATATTAGGGGGACAAACACAGAC
>NW_026435587.1:0-312 GCF_001194135.2 Octopus bimaculoides
CATACATACATACATACATACATACATTCATGACATTCATACATATTACGGAGATGTACTTACATAGCAAGTGACTTGATCTGAGATCAGTGTGCTGAAACAAAAACAATTGCGATGTGGGAGATGTTTGTAAGCATTTAAGGACACACAAATACTGTTAGTTTCACTTCAACATTTAAATTTAATGCGTGGCAACATATTTTCGTCGCTTCGAAACCGCAACCTGTTCACTGACAAAACTTCGTGCTGCATCTGAAAAAGTAACAGTTAGTTTTTGATATATATGCGTTTATGTATGTATGTATGTATGTA
>NW_026435588.1:0-278 GCF_001194135.2 Octopus bimaculoides
TTACCGTGGGAATTGAAATAAATATATGCGCATTTGTTTTTACGACATTCTTATTAACAATCCATTCTGAAAGACTGCCTGTGTAATTGTGCAGAGGGAAAAAATTCTCTCTATACAACTTGTGTGTAGAAAAATAACATCGAATCGAGATTTAAGTAACGTTAATGACCTTCCAGATACGGTGTTCGGTGTAATTTTGCCTCCTGTGCGGCAGATGTTGCCTCAGTCATTTACTGCTAAACTGGAACTTCTCTTAGACAAATCTCAGATGCAAAATC
>NW_026435589.1:0-330 GCF_001194135.2 Octopus bimaculoides
GTGTGTGTGTGTGTGTGTGTTTGTGTGTAGGTATATATGTATGTATGTATGTATCAATTTTTGTGTCACCCCTTCATCGGTTGAGAGCCGATGCTGGTGTGTTTTCGTCCCTATAACACTAGCGGTTCGGCAAAGTAGTCCGATAGAATACGTATTTGACTTGCAAAGAATAAGCCTTGGGGTCGATTTGTTCTGCTAATGGCCAAATAATCAGAGAAATAAGTAAAAGAAAAAAAAGAAACAAATATATTATATTAATCTGATTGTGTGTGTATGTGTGTGAATGTATGTGTGTGTGCGTATGCACTTGTATGTGTGTGTGTGTGTGTG
>NW_026435589.1:410-628 GCF_001194135.2 Octopus bimaculoides
AGAGAGAGAGAGAGAGAGAGAGAGAGAGAAAGCATTTACTAAGAGAAAATTACAATATTAAGATAAACTATCTTTTAACTGCGAACTCGTCAGCAGGAGAGAGAGAGAAGAAAGAAAACAAATAGAAAACGAGTCGGCCTTACTTGTGATAATGTATACCCTACGACAAATAATTCGACTGTATTCATAATGGGAAAACCCATCACGTCTGGCTTTAA
>NW_026435589.1:638-749 GCF_001194135.2 Octopus bimaculoides
ATAGTACAAAATAATAATCTTTGGTGCCATTTCACCAATATTTCTCAAAGACAAACAAAATTTACATGTACAAGAACATCTGCAAGGTAAAATTCGGACGTCGCTCCCCAC
>NW_026435589.1:858-1185 GCF_001194135.2 Octopus bimaculoides
CTTCTATATCTCAGCTTAGCGAATTCGTTCCTAGAAATAGATGTGTACTTATCAACTAATTCGTCCATTTCTTGAAACTCTGGCCCACACTCCATATTTGAAGCCTTAGACTTGTATTCCGTTTGAACACTCATCGTGCGGGAACGTATGATCTACAAGTAGCGTTACTATCCATCCATTTATCCTATACGAGCAGCCGTGGTTGTTCCCCCTTTTTTATTCACTTTGCGTTGCTTTTGCCATCTTGTTGCTTGACTCGACAATGGCCGGACTGTATTCACGAGACATTTTTCCTTCTTGAGAAATAAAAATCTCGAAGAAAATGTT
>NW_026435589.1:1256-1539 GCF_001194135.2 Octopus bimaculoides
TTTGTAAATGAACATCAAAGATAAATTTTCACTTTTATATTTCATAGCGTTTATCTGACCTACACTCATCGGTTTCCAATCTTTCTTCAGTACCGATTGAAGACCAATGCTTGTGTGTTTATACACACGTAAGTTAAGTGATCGGTAAAAGTTAGCTTTCTGAAATAAGTCCTCGGGTTGGTATATTCGACTAAAAATTCTTCAAGGTCGTGCAACAGCATGGCTGCAAACTAGCCAACTAAAACAAGTATAAGACAGAAGTTATATATATATATATATATAT
>NW_026435589.1:1635-1876 GCF_001194135.2 Octopus bimaculoides
TATACACCTCACTTGGATTTACCACTTCTGAGGTTTCAGTCGCTATGAAACATATGTAGCCCGGACTTTCCTTCTCCATTCTCTAACTCTTGTATTCTTTTCCGCAAACTCGGCAAACCTTGTCGCCTATCGTAGAATATAAAAAGAACTTTTCTCCTCGCATGGTTTTTCGACAAAGAAAAATAATCCTCAACCTTCCGTCTGAACACACCACTATTGTTCTGAAACTTGTTTTTTATAT
>NW_026435589.1:3239-3680 GCF_001194135.2 Octopus bimaculoides
TATATATATATATATGAAACAATCCCTCAACTATTGTGTTTTACGTTCCAAAACCCCGTGATAGGTGAAAATCTGCGAAGTAGAAGAAGTACTGTACTGTATACATTTTTAAAATTAATTTCATAATTTGTAGAAAGGGCCTAGTTCTCAAAAGCATCAACCTAAGTCTCTCAAGAAATACCTAACAAGGGTGAAATTCATTTAAAAACATTCCTGATTTTTTTCTCTACAAATGTTTGTTGAGGTAGCTGATGCAGAATATGAAGGAGAGAAAATTACATCCATTTCAAAAAGGCACCGTGATAAAATGAAAAAGCAAGCGATTCTTTAAGATATACATGGTGACTATGTATGGGTGTGAATATACGAGTGCAGGCGTGGACACGGATGAGTGGTATATAAACACACACACACACACACACACACACACACACACACACA
>NW_026435590.1:3419-4816 GCF_001194135.2 Octopus bimaculoides
TATATATATATATATATATATATATATATATTTCTGTGTGTATGTATCTGTCTGTATGTATATATATCGGTCTGTATGTATTTAAGTATATTGTTTTCGATGCTAGTCCTGAATAAATATTATGATCGTGTGTGTTGTCTCGGTAATATTTGATACAGGAGAATATAGCTGTTATCTTTTGTAAATTGGGGACTCCTTAATTGGATTGAAAAATGTAACATAAACATTTGTGGTGTTCTCCATAGACACAACCTTTTGCAACATCTAATTTCTGTGATTCACCGGAGAGGCCTTTTTCCTATTAGAAATGGGGGTTTAACTCTCAGTGGAGTATTCCTCTGGGATTTCATACCCTTATTTGTGACAACTTTTTCTGTCCCCTAATTGGATGGCGTCACACCTCTACCGAGATGCATAAACCTCGAATGTACACAATTTCATGTACATACAACCGTGCACAAATGAATATAATTAATACACACAAATGCTTGTACACATATACTAAACAAACATAATTTAATGTATGTATGTGTACATAGATACATACACTCACACGCACGTACACACTCACACACACGCACATATACATAGCCACAGGCACGTATAGATATTCACATCCAAGCGCTTGAGTGTGTGCGAATGTGTATGTATATATATGTATTAAATATATTTAAACGTGTCACAAAGAGAAAAAGTTTAAGGGGGCGACAATAGTTTTTTTAGGCCTTACCAAAGATATTATGGTTACGGTAATCAATTTAGATTCCATCTTCCAGAAGCTGATATCTTTTATTGTACTTTTACTTATTCAATATTTTGACTTGTCTTGGGAATTTCTTTACATTTTGATTATTATATTGTTGTTGCATGTATCTTTATTTTTCTCCTTTAATTCATAAACAACCGCTATCCGTCTTTCTGAGTATTTAGACTCACCCACACGCGCGCGTATAAATATGAGTATGTGTATGCATACACGCACGCACATATGTTTTTATGTATACCACATGTTTGGTGTAATAATAATAATAATAATAATAATAATTAATTCGTTTTATTGGCCACAAGGGCTAATATCAATTAAAAACATGTAAGGACAAAGACAGGATGAAGGTTACAAAAGGTTTTGTCCGAAAAGGTAGGAAAGTTCGTCTAAACAGAGGAAGAAAACAGAGAAAGATATAACAAATAAATAGATAAATAAATAAATAAATAAATAAATAGAACTCCCAAATCCGTTCTACTATAGGCACAAAGCCTGAAATTTTGGGGACTCAAATTATCGACCCCGAAAGTATGAAAGGTACAGTCGACCTCGGAGGAATTTGAAATGATAATCATTTCTATTACAGAAAATAGCAAATATTTCTTGAAATATATAGAGAAGAGGAATTTGT
>NW_026435590.1:4826-5807 GCF_001194135.2 Octopus bimaculoides
AAATAGAACTCCCAAATCCGTTCTACTATAGGCACAAAGCCTGAAATTTTGGGGACTCAAATTATCGACCCCGAAAGTATGAAAGGTACAGTCGACCTCGGAGGAATTTGAAATGATAATCATTTCTATTACAGAAAATAGCAAATATTTCTTGAAATATATAGAGAAGAGGAATTTGTATAAAGGAATTTCATTTGCTTTAGCGTAGAAACTTTTCAAGAGGTGTCCAGTTGAAAATTTTGATTATAAACAGCAGAAATAGTTGTCTCACCAAATCCCTATCATTATTTTCATTGATAAACCCATTTACAACTCTTCCGACCTTACTGCAAGCCATTTGTTCTACGCTTTAATAAGGGTAAGAATATACGGTTGGCTAGATTATAAAGCTAATTAATTATCGCATCGCTGTCTTCATATTTATGCAATGGGTAATAAAATAAATAAAATCTTAAATAAAGAATATGTGAATAAGATCTACGTTGATCACGGTTGAATAGACCTTTCGAAATACAGCTGGATAAGAGATGACAAAGGGTTAAAAACAGCAACGCGAATATATCAGATAATGCTTTCTTAGATACGTAGACATGCCAGATTAAAAGTAATGGTTACAGCTGGAATATTGTTCATAAATCTACCTGCTATGTCTGGGTAATGTGGTGAAGGACAACAATAGTATGTATGTATATATATTTCTTTATTGCCTACAAGGGGCTAAACATAGAGGGGACAAACAAGGGATTAAGTCGATTAAATCGACGCCAGTGCTTAACTGGTACTTATTTAATCGACCCCGAAAGGATGAAAGGCAAAGTCAACCTCGGCGGAATTTGGACTCATAACGTAACGGCAGACCGAATAGCGCTAAGCATTTCGCCCGGCGTGCTAACGTTTCTGCCAGCTCGCCGCCTTTGTATGTATGTATGTATCATCATCATCATCATCATCGTTTAACGTCCGCTTTCCATGCTAGCATGG
>NW_026435590.1:7190-8275 GCF_001194135.2 Octopus bimaculoides
ATATAATGTACATATGTATGTATTTGTATGTCTGTGTTTGTCCCCGCCCCATCGCTTGTAAACCGATTTTGGCGTGTTTACGTCCCCGTAACCTAGCAGTTCGGCAAAAGGACCGATAGAAGTACTACTACTACTGTATATATAGGCGTATGCTCAGCGCAGGCCCGTTCACTCGCACCATTCTCGCCACTTTCATCCACCTTTCAGCAAACTGGCTAATAATATTACTACTACTAATAATAATAATGATGATGATCCTTTCTACTATAGGCACAAGGCCAAAAATTTTAGGGGAGGGGACTAGTCGATTACATCGAACCCCAGTATTTCACTGGTACTTAATTTATCGGCCTTGAAAGGATGAAAGGCAAAGTCGACCCTGCCGGAATTTGAACTCAGAACGTAGCGACTGGCGAAATACTTCCGGCGTGCTAACGATTCTGCCAGCAAACAATAATAATGATGATAATAATAATGGTGATAATATTAATAATACTGAAGATTAATAATAATAATTAATAATGATGATGATGATGACGATAGTGAAAATTATAATTAAAAAAAAGATGAAGGAGAAGAAGAAGAAGAAGAAGAAGAAGAAGAAGAAGAAGAAGAAGAAGAAGGAGAGGAGGAGGAGCAACAACAACAACAACAAGACCAAAACTAGCAAAAGGGTCTATTGTTGGCTCAAGATCACAGAGACGCGAAACGTGTGTTTATAGACACTTAATTATCCATAAAGAATACTATTCAATATCAGATAACCACAATACACCGCATTATTATTATTATTATTATTATTATTATTATTATTATTATTATTATTATTATTATTATTTTATTTTATTTTATTTTATTTTATTTTTATTTTATTTTATTTTTATTTCTAAAAGATTAAAGCTATGAAAATACACACCGAATAAAAAATACAAAAAAAAAAATGTAATCCAAAAATACAGCCATGCTCATTGATATCCACACATTCAGATTATATGGAATCAATGTTTGCCGCACCTGATCCCACATCCGTTGTGAAAACTAATGAAAAGAAAAACGGAAAAGAAAAAGCAGTCAAATGTTGAAAC
>NW_026435590.1:10794-13444 GCF_001194135.2 Octopus bimaculoides
CCGTTAAAGAAACTAGCTGTGGAAATACGTGTTTGGCAAACGGCTACCACACCTGTTCACCGCCAAGGAAGCATTGGAGATGTCGTAGCCTCAGTGCATGTCTGCGCGTCATCAACCATGGCATGCCCAAGCTACCACATATCGGGCGTTGACAGCAGATACACCGCCTGACCATCGGGACGCGTCCTTTTCACAAGAAGCAGAACAGTATACACTCCAGCGTAATCAGTCGGTGGACGCGAATTTTTTTCCCACGGGAGTTCCGGACCCCAGTAATGAGCTCATTTGCATACAGCCAATCAGAGCTCAACTTGACCTCATTGTCAAGTTAAAAAACATACTTTACCAAGTAAACTTAAAACGAAGAACGGTGTTGTAAGTCGACTGGTCGCCAAGTTATGCCTGATTTTAGAATTCGATTGATTTGCATTTATACCTACTATCAGATTTTGCTAGGGCCCCATATGGTTAAGATGTGGATAGAAGGTGATGTACTAGCAACCCTCTCCCCTTACTGGTTTAGAAAGTAAACAACGTCACAACTACGCAGAGGCAGCCATGGTTGAAACAAGAACAAGATCAAGAAGCATTCTTAAAAAGGAAGCGTGGTTATTCCTTACCCGAATGACCTTATCTTATCGCCCATCACTTGTTATGCGCTCATAAATTAGTTTGATACTTTAGCTCTGATTGGCTGTATGCAAAAGAGTTCATAACTGGGGTCCGGAACTCTCGTGGAAAAAAAAAATGTCGCGGCCGAGACAAGGTCAAGTGACAGTAAATGATGGACACGATATACGCGTTAGCCACCTTTGCCCGACCTTCCAGGGATAGCTTTCTCTCGGCCCGTTTCTGGGTGAGAGTAGTCACCCTGCTCGTTATCTCGTCTCAGTTTTTGTCCACCTGGACGTCCGGACCGAACCAGACCCCGAGCAATTTAACCGGTCCGTCCAACACCCAACAACGTAGTTGGACAGCATAGACTCGTCGAGCCGCAAGCCACTGTTTTTTCTGGTTAATCGTCGCACCAGAAATTGCCTTGCAGTCCCTGAGAGCTGTGCTGATATTTCTATGTGTTTATGTTTCAACTCTACTACGGTGATGTCATCGGCATACGCCGACATGCATCTCCCACATCCAAGGTCATGTGGGATGATTCTCAACGCCTCCAGTTTGTGTAGTAGTGACTCCAGAGCCAATACATACAAGAGAGAAATATATTTACGAATTTATTGTGTGCATTATTCAGTAAAACTTATTTCTACACACCCATTAAACGTATACACACACACACACACGCATACACAATTTCGGTCTGTTTCAGTTATTTTGCTTTAGCACGTTTAATTTTTCTTAATTGTGTAAAATTATACTCGTGCATGATTATTGTTCGTAAATCTTTGGATCTTTTCAATTTGACGGCCAGATTTTTTAATTAATTCTTTTAAACTAAACAGTTTGAAACTTCGGATACTGGTAGAATGTGTCACATAGAACAGGGTTTACTCTTAATGTTTCTGACAAAAATTTTGTATTTTAGAACTTATTTCGTGTTAAAGTTGTCGTATTTGGGTAATTTTAACCAATCAATGACGTGCATTCAGCTGAAGAAAATTACTGCTGCTGTTAATTTTTTTCAGCTGAATACACGTCATTGATTGGTTAAAATTACCAAAATACGAAAACTTTAACACGAAATAAGTTCTAAAATACAAAATTTTTGTCAAAAACATTAAGAGTAAACCCTGTTCTATGTGACACATTCTACCAGTATCCGAAGTTTCAAAGTGTTTAGTTAAAAAGAATTAATTAAAAAATCTGGCCGTCAAATTGAAAAGATCCAAAGTTTTACGAACAATAATAATGCACGAGTATAATTTTACATAATTAAGAAAAATTAAACGTGCTAAAGCAAAATAACTGAAACAGACCGAAATTGTGTGTGTGTATACGTTTAATGGGTGTGTAGAAATAAGTTTTACTGAATAATTAATTCGTTTTATTGGCCACAAGGGCTAATATCAATCAAAACATGTAAGGACAAAGACAGGACGAAGGTTACAAAAGGTTTTGTCCGAAAAAGTAGAAAAACGTTCGTGTAAACAGACGAAGAAGACGGAGAAATAACAAATAAATAGATAAATAAATAGAACTCCCAGAAGGGGGAGGCGCTTCGAAAAAGTAAAGGTTACACGTGGAAAAACCCATAAAACCACGGGAGCCTGGTCAGAAAAAATAAGAAAGGGGTATAGAGCCCTTTCTCCTTTTACATTACCTATTTTCCTACAGGTGTATTCTCAGAATTGGTCCGTTTATACTAGCCATTCTTCCAACAGTCATCCATCTTTCAACGAATTTGCTATGAGACAGCACTTCCCTCTTTACTCTCATCTTCCTTTTCAAGTGGAATTTGAAAAAGTTGATGAGGCCTTGGCCAAAGAGGAAAGTGTTTGACTTTATCCCTTTCAAACGGGTCCACCATACCACCTCTTTCGCTACAGCCACTAGGTATAGGAAAATTGCCTTGCCCTCACGGTTAAAGGAGGTCGGCGGGTCAATTCTCACGATGGATTCAGCTGATAGCCGGATCCGTCCTACACGTGACAGTAGCTGTTCGACATAAACCCACAGGTCAGCAATACTCGGGCAC
>NW_026435590.1:13454-15591 GCF_001194135.2 Octopus bimaculoides
GATCCGTCCTACACGTGACAGTAGCTGTTCGACATAAACCCACAGGTCAGCAATACTCGGGCACTGGACGAGTGCGTGCAGAACAGTTTCGTCGTCCTGAGCGCACCTCGGGCAGGCCTGGTTGACGGCACTTCCGTGCCGTTAGAGTTTATCTCGAACAGGTAGCGCACCTCGGTAGCACTGCCAGGCGAGGGACACACAATAAATTCGTAAATATATTTTTTGCCACTTTGAATTATATCCCCTTTGATTATATTTAGCACTTTTAGTTATACAGGTTACAACCATAAACAAAATGCTGCACATACACAAGGCATATCGGGTGGCATACGGTAAGTGCAGTAAATAACAATAATACCAGCAACAACAACTTCTACTACTACTATAATAATAATTGTTTTGAATAAAGAGAAAAACACCTCTATAATGATATCGCATGCCCTGGTGATGGCAATATTGGAAAGAGAAGACAAGCAAGTTAGATATGATTTAGAGTGGGAAATAAAAAAATGTGTAGTCATTGAAGAAGGTGAGTGTAATATATGTTATTATATAAGTGCCAAGGTCACAAACTGGATTGAAAAAAAAAACAGGAGTAAATATGAAGGTAGAACATCTACACAAAACTGTGTTGCTTGGAACTGCACGAATCCTTCGCAGAATTCTTGAAATCTGAATAAAGAACGTTGCCTTACTTCACTAGTTGTTAACAGCTGACAATTTGTTACATTTCCCTGTGTTAAATAATATTAATTCTTTCTAATTTCAACATAAGGATTCAGCTTGTACGAGCACAAAACAAAATCAAAACATTATCATAACAACAACGATACTTTGTCCCGACCGCTGGTTAACCAAGACGGTACGCTTGCTCTTCAACTTTTTGTGGAAGGGTCAGGTACCACTGGTCAGGCGCTCCATCTGCTGTCAACAGCCGCTGAACGGAGGCCTTGGCATGCCGTGGTTGCTGATGTGCAAACATGCGCTCAGGCTACGACATCTCAAGCGTTTCCTGGACGGTGAACAGGTGTGGTCACCGTTCGTCAGACGCGATTTTCCGCAGCTCGTTTCTTTAACAGAGCTGCAATCCTGGATCAAACGTAGACCGAGAAAGGGCGCTTGGCACAATGCAGCGAGTTGGCAGAATGCTTAGCGGCATTTCGTATGCCTTTACGTCTTGAGTTCAAATTCCGCCGGGGTCGACTTTGTCTTATATCCTTTGGGGGGGGGGGTCGATAAAATAAGTACCAGCTGAGTACTGTGGTTGATGTAAACCCCTATCCCGAAATCGCTGGCCTTGTGCTAGCATTTGAAACAAATGATTATGGTTATCTCCATCCTTCAAAAAAGAACTACGACAATCAATGTTTACTAACACATAATCCCTTTAGTTCATATATTGCGTTAGATCTGTTGTAGCGCATTGTAAGATCAACGTTGTTTAGTCCAAGGTAAATTCTGACCCAGATCAACCGTATCATTTATTACCATCAATGCCATCTTTTATTCAGACTGTAGACATACATACATACATACACACATACACACTCACACACGCACACACATACGCACACACACACACACACACATATATATATATATATATATATATATATATATATATATATAGAGAGAGAGAGAGAGAGAGAGAGAGAGAGACAGAGAGAAAAAGAGAGAGTAGAAAAGTCTGGTTAACTGTGATCATCGAAGCAATGACGACTACATAATGCAATATAGTATTGTTGTTTAAGAATATATATAATCAAGTGTGTATTCAGACATAGTGTATATAGGGTTACATTATCTAATGTATGTAGTGTAGTAATCAATGTTAGTGCCTATTTAGGCGGCGAGCTGGAATCTTTAGTATGTCGGTTAAAATGCTTAGCGGTATTTCATCCGTCTTTACATTCTGAGTTCAGCTTTGCCTTTCATCCTTCTGGAGTCGATAAAATAAATACCAGTTGAACATTGAGGTCGGTGCAAACGACTTACTCCTCCAGCAGTGAACTGATGTAACGCGTTGCCCTGTTTCATGAATCGAAATCACAAACTTACGACCATGATGACTGTAACACCCCGACCATTATACGACGCGCCTCCACACACAAATACATTCATACAGACATCCTCAAAT
>NW_026435590.1:16247-16902 GCF_001194135.2 Octopus bimaculoides
TATGTATATAATACTACATTTTCCTTCATACAAATTAAACACGCAGAGCTAAAGTGACTGGTTACGATAATATTTGTTCGTCGCCACATAATTGTTTCTAGTTAACATATTTAATGGGAATTGAATTAAATATGTTAACACAGATTTTCAGCTGTGGCAGAACACATTTAGCCAAAGAGCTTGAACACCATGTCTGACAGAATGTTCTAAGCGTCTCATTGCTTACTAATACACACACACACACACACACACACACACACGAACACACATGCCGAACAAAACAGCCACAGCAAAGTACAAATGTGTTTTTCTTTCTAAATAAAAATAATCACATCAGTTTTGCGAATGCCATGTTTGAAATAAACATTAAATAGTCAAGAAACATTTTGCCTTATCTTAGAATGTCTAAGAAAAGAAAAAACAAAACCATTTATTATCTGACAAAGGTCGTGGTAAAGCTGACCTTTGGAGAAGGCGCAAGTTTCTAATTAAAACAATATGGCGGGAAATTCTGTGATATTCTAACTGTTAAAGATTTATGGATAGAAAACTACATAGATATTAGATTCCCTTCCTTACATATGAGAAAGAGAGTGGGAGAGAGAATGAGAGAAGGGGAGGAAGAAGGATAGTGAGAGGGTGGTGGTGGTGGTGG
>NW_026435591.1:0-1193 GCF_001194135.2 Octopus bimaculoides
ACAATACAATAGTATATTCACAAATTAAGGCAAATAAAGACAGCTAGCTCATTGGATCAGCGGGACGCGAAGTTTTTTTCCACAAGAGTTCCGGACCCCAGTTATGAACTCATTTGCATACAGCCAATCAGAGGTTAACTATCAACCTAACTTATGAGCGCATAAGTGATGGGCGATAAGATAAGGTCACTTGGATAAGGAATGACCATGCTTCTTTTCTCTTTTAATAATGCTTGTTCTTGTTCTTGTTTCAATCATGGCTGCCTCTGAGTAGTTATTTGTGTTGTTGTTTATTTTGTAAAGCAGTAAGGAGAGAGGGTTGCCTGCACATCACCCTCTACCCACATTTTTTTCATCCACATCTTTACCATACGGGGCCCAAATAAAATCCGATAGTAGGAATAGATGCAAATCTATCTAATTACTTGTCTCCTAAAATCAGGCATAACTTGGCGATCGGGCAATTTACATTTTGAATGCCAACCTTTGTAACTTGACAACAAGGTCAAGATGAGCTCTGATTGGTTGTATGCAAATGAGTTCATTACTGGGGTCCAGAACTCTCGTGAGACTGAACCTGAAATTACGTAGTTGCAAAATGAACTTCTTAACCACACAGCCATGTCTTGAATCTTATAATTTTTCCCCTCCTTCTGCTAATTTAACATTCATTCTGCTAATTAACAAATTTTATAGTTATCACTTTTATGCTTTACGTTTCCATTTCAGTTGTGTATGATATAAATAAACTATAAATAATTACATTTTTTTAATTAGCATAGATTGTTCATTTGTATGATTGTGTTGTTTTTTTTAAGTTAAGATGTAATTAGTCAATATCGATTAAGTTAATTGGCATGCGTATAAATAAAATACTGCAGAAGTAATATGTGTTAGTTTCTAATTAAGCCGCTAACTTGGACTGAGTCAATGTAATCCCGCCAAATATTATTGAGAAATTATTATCTCCCTTGTATTAACTGTCCGTTAGGAGTCACAAGACATGTGTGTCTGTGTGTGTGTGTATGTGTATGTATGAAGATATATTTAAATATGTGTGTGTATGAATATATGTATGTACGTGTGTGTGTGTGCGCGCATGTGATTATATATATATATATATATGTGTGTGTGTGTGTGTGTGTGTGTGTGTGTGTATACATGTAAATAAGTGAATGTATATATATATATAT
>NW_026435591.1:2157-2473 GCF_001194135.2 Octopus bimaculoides
ATGTATGTACGTGTGTGTGTGTGCGCGCATGTGATTATATATATATATATATATGTATGTATATATATATATCTTTCTCCCTCTCTCTTTCTCTTTCTCTCTCTCTCTCTCTCTCTCTCTCTGTGTATACAAACACACATATGTATATATATAATATACTTGTACAAGAATGTTGTTGACGTGAGAATAATAAAGTATAGACCAAACCATCAGATTAATGTGAACTTGTTTTTATAAGTGAACGGAACATAAAAACAAACTCTAACATATATGTATACACACACACATGCATGCATGCATACATACATACATACAT
>NW_026435592.1:0-429 GCF_001194135.2 Octopus bimaculoides
ATATATATACACAAACACGTCAGCTTCCTCGCCGTCGTCGTCGTCGTCGTCATTATCATCATCATCATCATTAACACGTCGTCGTTATCAATTATTAGTTATTATTGCGGCCTTTAAATCCGAGCTGCTGTTGTTATGAAGCGATTGGCAAGGGTGCACAGGGTGTATTTCTATGAACTTAGCAACGCCCTTTCGAACGAACATCAACGAGAAAGAGAAAAAGAAAAATACGGAAAATATAAGCAGAAAATTGAAGAATTTCGGCGGCAACAAGAACAAGAAATTTAACTGCAGCAATAACGACAATTTGCAATAATAATAATAATAATAATTTCTTTTAATAATAATCAACGTTATAATAACAGTAACAACAACAATAAAAATAAATAATAATAATAATGATAATAATAATAATAATAATAATAATAA
>NW_026435593.1:0-436 GCF_001194135.2 Octopus bimaculoides
ACACACACACATACACACATAGACACACACACACATTTATAGACATACATGTATATATGTATGTCACTACAGTTTATGAGACTTTCACCATCCATAAAATATGTATATATATTTTTTTATAAAAAGATATTAAAAACTATATGAAACGAAGGCATTTCTCTTCCCCTTTTTATATATGTCTTCTACATATTTTCACTTCATAATTTTGTCACGTTCGATTTGCTCGACTAAAGGCGGTGCTCCAGCATGGCCACAGTCTTATATGTATATATATATATATACTTATATATACAAATACACACACACACACACACAGAGGCACATAAACGTTCATCTATGTGAGCACAGATTTACGTATACTATTGTATGTATGTGAATGTGTATTGTATGTATGTATGTATGCATGTGTGTGTATGTATGTGTGTATGTCTGTATA
>NW_026435594.1:0-431 GCF_001194135.2 Octopus bimaculoides
ATAATTTTAATTGAATTTAGTGCGAAAGAACACTTATTAATTGAGGAGATGTCAGAAGAACATACTGCTAGTATGTACAAACAATTAGAAGGCCACAGCGAAAGGTGTGCTTTGACAGGGGAAAGAACTTACCTTAAACTGAAGGAAAGATACCCCAAAATTATCAGACAGTTGCACAAGTTGCCCCCGTACCTAGAGGAGGAGGAAAAAGGAAGGGCCGACGAACGCTTGGCGACATCGGCCCCAACTAAAAAGTAAGTGGAACCTTTCCTTTCCTCATGACTTCGCTCAATATCGGTTGTTTAAATGTGCGTGGGCTGAGTTCGAAGTGGAAGCAGGTATGTTTCCTCGACGACCTCAGATCACACGATATACATGTGTTGGTTGCTACAGAGACCAAGCTGGACAGTCTACGAACCTTCTCGCCTCTC
>NW_026435595.1:0-302 GCF_001194135.2 Octopus bimaculoides
ACCTGTTTCAATCATTTGACTGTGGCCATGCTGGAGCACCACCTTTAGTCGGCTGACCTGTTGGGGCAACTGAAATCGAATTTGCGATTGAACCAAATTCGATGACTGGCACCTGTGCCAGTGGAGCGCTAAGAGCACCGTCTGAGCGTGATCATTGCCAGAACAGCTGTCTGGTTTCCTTGCCAGTGGCACGTAAATAGCACCATTTGAGCGTGATCGTTACCTGCATCGCCCTACTGGCACTTGTGCCAGTGGCACTTGTGCCAGTGGCACGTGAAAAAACATTCGAGCGAGGTCGTTGC
>NW_026435596.1:0-680 GCF_001194135.2 Octopus bimaculoides
TATATATATATATATATATATATATATATATATATCTGTGTGTATATTCATTTTTACTAGTGTACTTAAAAAGACATCATTTGTTTTTTTTATTCTTATATATAACTTTTTTATTTATTTTGGGCAATAAATTTTACCTATTGGAAGATAGGTTGAAGGAGGGGGAAAATAATTATTTGAGCACAATATCATAACGGTTTTGACGAAGATCAATATGATGATGATGACGCTGATGATGTTAATGACGGGCATGATAGTGGTGGTGGTGGTGGTGGTCTTTAATGTAATAATTAGGGATTTTCTGATTACAATGGGGATAACGGCGATGATTATGATGATGAAGATGATGATAGTAATGGCGATAATAATATTTTGTTGCAGCAGAAGTAGTAGTAGTAGTAGTAGTAGTAGTAGTAGTAGTAGTAGTAGTAGTAATTGTGGTGGTAGCACACTCTATAACTTTTATTCTAGTTATTGTTTAAGTAGTGAGGGCGAAGCTCTTCGTTCTGCTGGTGATGATAGAGGAGGAGGTGCTTAATGTCCTTCTTGATCTATATATACACACATATATGAATATATATATACATGTATATATTTATATATGCATATTTACACATATATACAAACACACACACACACACATATATTCATATCTATATATATATATAGGTAAATACATC
>NW_026435597.1:0-227 GCF_001194135.2 Octopus bimaculoides
ATATATATATGAGAGAGAAAGAGAGCGAACAAAGAAAGAGAGAACGAGTGAAGTTGTGGTTAATTAAAGGAGAGGCAAAAACAATGCTTTATCTGGCGATGATCATGGTGCTGATGTTGATGATGATGATGGAGACGATATCGATGATGGCGATGCTAGTGATGATAACGATGATGATGATAAATATTGCGACGATGATGATGATGATGATGATGATGATGATGATG
>NW_026435598.1:0-210 GCF_001194135.2 Octopus bimaculoides
GCATGGAAAACAGACATTAAATGATGATGATGATGATGATGATGATGATGTAATAGTCTTACACATGCACATGTATAAAACCTGCATCTGTCTGTCTATCTGTTTGTGTTTATATACGCTTATCCCCTTATTATATAATATTTGAGTGGATTTTATAATGATGTGTGTGTGTGTGTGTGTGTATGGGTTATGGGAGTAACAGACAAAGAA
>NW_026435599.1:0-556 GCF_001194135.2 Octopus bimaculoides
ACACACACACACACACACACACACACACTACTAGAATTACAATATCATCACACCAAAGACATAGACACACATGTACAACAACATTCATACACATCACTAGAATTATAATCATATTATCACACACCACATACACACACAAACACACCATAATTACTCAATGCACAGGAGTACTATAACAACTACGTACACATAAATTACACACTGCTATGGAAATTACTCACACACACCAGCTGAATTACAATCACACACAAGCAGTGACCATCACACAACATTAATTACTTGCACACAAGTAAAATAATTACACACACACAATTATACACATTACCATTAAGATTACTATCACACCATCAGGTTTATTCACTTTACACATATACACAAATACAGTACTATTAAACACAGTAATATACACCACTATGATAATTATATACATACAACTATTAGAATCACATACACACACATAAGTATGTGCATACAAAACAGTTGTATAATTACACACACACACACATACATATCTGCACATACATACAAACACTTCTACAATTACATACACACACAC
>NW_026435599.1:566-1013 GCF_001194135.2 Octopus bimaculoides
CATATCTGCACATACATACAAACACTTCTACAATTACATACACACACACAGCTATCAGAGTTACACACACTGCTATCATTGCTACATCAGATACATACACTCACATACATACAAACACTTGTACAATTACATACACACACATGTACATAAATGCATTACCACCGATGCAGCTACATGTATGAACATAGTAACAGCATTGCAGATACATACACATACATAGAAATACTACTGGCACTCTAGTTACATGCACAAACAAATATACTTGCATATGCACATAAAGATACTACCAGCAGTACAATTATGCACGTACACACATGAAAATAAATGCACCACCATCACTTCTTCTATCCCAAGCATCCAATGAAAATAGTTATTTAGCATCCTCAACCTCCTGGAAACGGTAGTTCCTCTTGCAAACTGATATGCCAAACTAATGTAGAGAATCTT
>NW_026435600.1:0-590 GCF_001194135.2 Octopus bimaculoides
AATTAAGAACTAATGGTATATGTAATATTAATTAAAAAATATTAAAAATACTAAAAAATTAAAAATATTATAGTGTATACTGTCCTTTAAATAAATTGTAAAATTAATCCTCCTATAATTTGGAAAGTTCATTTTTTTATCCTTTGTTGAAATTTTAAGTGATATATATTTTTTTAATATAAAAATTGGTATGTTTTTCTGAATGTATATAAGACTTCGGTATATAATTATGGCAAAATTCATCTTGTTGAATATCACTTAAAATTTCCACAAAGGATAAAAAAATGAACTTTCCAAATTATAGGAGGATTAATTTTACAATTTATTTAAAGGACAGTATACACTTTAATATTTTTAATTTTTTAATATTTTTTAATTAATATTACATATACCATTAGTTCTTAATTCATCTCCGAAGAGCGGAATTATTGATAATATGCTGATCTTTTGATTACATTGTGATTATAATAATATCCGTGAAACGATCGTCAGATGCTTAATTTTTTTAAATTTTAGATTTTAAAAAATTTTAGACTTTATAATATTCATGCTTAATTGCGCATAAATTTTTATATGCATTTATATTCACA
>NW_026435601.1:0-227 GCF_001194135.2 Octopus bimaculoides
CGTGTACCCTTAACGTAGTTCTCGGGGAGATTCAACGTGACACAGAGTGTACAAAGGCCCTTTGAAATACACGTACAACAGAAATAGGAAGAGTGAGACAAAGTTGTGGTGAAACAGTACAGCAGGGTTTTCCACAACCCCCTGCCGGAGCTTTGTGAAGCTTTAAGTATTTTAGCCCAATAAACACTCACAACGCCCGGTTTGGGAATCGAAACCGCGATCATATG
>NW_026435603.1:0-406 GCF_001194135.2 Octopus bimaculoides
ATTTTAAATATCGATCTTATCCTTATTTATATAAATATATATATATATAGGTATATATACAGACACACACACACATGAAAAAATGAAGTCGCAAACAAAATATAGCCTGTCCTGATTCCATCTACGCGACTACTTTAACACGAGTCGAGTGGAACATTCTGTAACTAAGCAAAACACGATACACAAAAGCAAACGGACATACACACACACACATATATATGTATGCACGTGTGCTTTGTTGTAAGCAGAGGTGAGTGTGACCCAACAGTGAAGAGGGTTGAGGCGTCATAAATTCTTACCATTCTTAAACGGTCATTTGTGGATAAAGAAACTGTTTGTGTGAAATACAAATCTCAATCAACCAAACATCTTGTTCGTATTATGCATTGCTGTACAACATATATAT
>NW_026435604.1:0-463 GCF_001194135.2 Octopus bimaculoides
GATGGCACTGCTGCCGCAACACAGCCAACACATTCAGTAACTCCACTGCTTTTTACCACCCTGACCGCTAAAATCTGCCAAATTCATCCTTTCGACGGAAAACCCTCTGATAAATTTAAGAATTGTACTTTGTAAAATGTTCACCACAGTCTTTCAGAGACCCACAGATTTGGCGTGATGGTGCATTCAAGAAAGTTTGTCTTATGTTATTGTAAAATAAGGATGGAGGACGACTGTGATGAAGTAGAAATATGTGAGCTAGTAGGACTAATACATACATTTATATATATATATAAATGTATGTTATATTTCAGTATAAAGAATTCATTAAGAGACTTAATAAATCAAAATTTCTTTACACATCAGCTGCCCCCATTCTAACACAGGTGTTTCGAAGAGTTGCGAAAGGATGTGTGGCGTTTGATCATATAATAATATAAATAATATATAAATATATGCATAT
>NW_026435605.1:0-399 GCF_001194135.2 Octopus bimaculoides
TGTATCTGTGTTTCTGTGTGTGTGTCTTCGTGTTTGTTTTTGTCCCCCACTACCGCTTAACACCACTTAAATAACGTTGGTCAGTTTACATCATCGAAACCTGTCATTTCACCTCCACAGAGCCGTTAGATTTAAATTGCCTGGCTTAGATATTAAAATAAGTATTGTTTCAACTAAAAACTCCAATGCGGTGCTCCAGCATGACAGAGGTCTTGTGACTAAAACAATATATGTATTTACATATATATATATGCATATTTATATACATATATATACATAGGTGTATACATATGCATATGCATATATACATACACATATACATATATAATATATATATATGTACATATATATATAGGCATATTTATATACATTTATATACATAGGTGTATACATATGCAT
>NW_026435606.1:0-261 GCF_001194135.2 Octopus bimaculoides
AATCACTATCTAATGTCTGTGGCTACCTGTAGTTGTTCGTTACTCCATGGATTCTTCCAATGGGTAATTCCATGTTC
Organism: Octopus bimaculoides; assembly: GCF_001194135.2. Taxonomy (NCBI): domain Eukaryota; kingdom Metazoa; phylum Mollusca; class Cephalopoda; order Octopoda; family Octopodidae; genus Octopus; species Octopus bimaculoides. The sequence goes on from NW_026435606.1 coordinate 78, forward strand.
TCTTCACGGGACAGTAAAAATTGTCTGGAGTGCATATTAATATCAATAATAGTAGAGAGTAAATATATGTAAGCCATTATAATGTGCTGTATATGACTACAAAATAAATTTTGTGGATGTACTCATTGTCAGACTCTTTATTATTATTATTATTATTATTATTATTATTTTATGTTTGACTTTT
>NW_026435607.1:0-567 GCF_001194135.2 Octopus bimaculoides
AGCCAAATTCTCGAAGTATTCCATGTATATATTGGCTATTATCGGTGATATTGGCGAACCCAATGTAAATAATTCCTCATCTCTTAAATATAGAACTGTATAAAAATTGTTATCATACAAAAAAAATTGTCGCAAAAAGTCACATAAAAAATCGCCCAAAACAATCACAGTAGTGAAAACTTTGGAATCCAAAATTTCAGGATTGTGGGTCCAGATTTGGCCCAGAACGTTTTTAATTACTCAGGGAGTCAATCTGATTCCAAAATGGTATGATATGTTGGGCTACAGCCTCTAGGAGTAAAGTTGAAAAAGTGTGACACACTGACATTCACATTTATTATGTTATATGACATCATTATATTATATTAAGGCAGCGAGCGGGCAGAATCGTTAGCATGCCGGGCGAAATGCTTAGTGGTATTTCATCTGCCATTAGGTTTTGAGTTCGAATTCTGCTGAGATTGACTTTACCTTTCATCCTTTCGCGGTCAATAAAATTAGTACCAGTTACATACCATATTTGACCTCTTTGAAAGTCTGATAGATCTGTCATTTTAATGAATTTTA
>NW_026435608.1:0-208 GCF_001194135.2 Octopus bimaculoides
GTATATATATATGTGTTTATATATGTTTATATATGTTTATATATGTGTGTATATATATATATGTATATATATCTATATATATGTGTGTATATATATGAATATAGGTATACATGTGTGTATATGTATATAAATGTATATGTGTGTGTATAGTTCCAGAATTTTTTTTTTAATTCTCTCTCTGTTTATTTCCTCGTGTTCCTTTCTGTTG
>NW_026435608.1:218-322 GCF_001194135.2 Octopus bimaculoides
AATTCTCTCTCTGTTTATTTCCTCGTGTTCCTTTCTGTTGAAGAGCGTAGTCTCGAAATGTAAAAGACTTTCTCACTTCTCAAGCATTAAACTAATATACCTGT
>NW_026435608.1:332-501 GCF_001194135.2 Octopus bimaculoides
TTGTTTATACCACTGTGTATATATGTGTATATATATGAATATATGTTTGTATATTTAGATGTGTATATATATATAAATGAATATATGTTTGTATATTTAGATGTGTATATATATATAAATATACATATATATATGTATATGTATGAATGTATGAATATATATATATATA
>NW_026435609.1:0-242 GCF_001194135.2 Octopus bimaculoides
CATATATATATATATATATATATATATATATACGTACATACATACACACAAAAATACACACATACATACATACATACATACACACACACATACACACAAAAATACGCACATACATACATACACACATACATACTTACACACATACACAAATAAACATATTCATACATACATACACACATACATACATACATACATATATATATATATACGTACATACACACAAAAATACACACATACATACA
>NW_026435610.1:0-472 GCF_001194135.2 Octopus bimaculoides
GTTAATGTCAACATTAGTAACTAAGTAACCAGCTATTTACACACACACACACACACACACGTATGTTTACATCATTACAGTTGTGACGATTTAAGATAAAAAAGAATTTCTAAAGTTACTTTCATTTTTTATATTCTTCTCCAGCTTTCTATTTGTGTAAGATATATACCTCTGTGAGTATGTGTGTGTGTATGTGAGAGAGAGAGAGAAGTTTCATACGGAGACTTCATTTAATTGATCAATTGTCAACAGTAGTATTTGTAGTATTAGTATGAGCAACACAATTTTTACTTGTCGTAGTGATAGTAGTAAAGTAGAAGTGGTAGTGGTTAGCAGGGATAGTAGTCGTTATGGTGGTAGTAGTTATATATCAAGAAGACATGCGGACATTGTAAAATTTCTACAGAAATGAATCTGTACGAACAAATACACAAATAGAAACCTGGAGAAGAATATAAAAATGAAAGTATCT
>NW_026435611.1:0-1049 GCF_001194135.2 Octopus bimaculoides
AAACATAAAAAACAGACAGTGTTGGAACACTTTTAAGCAAAATAATATATATATATATATACGTGTTTCTGTGTGTATATATAACGAGAGAGGGAGAAATATAGTTACTTCGTGGTCTTCACTTTCTCCCACACAACAACTAATGTTGCTATAAAATGGTGTTAAACTGAGTGAGTCTATGTTTGATGTCCCTAACAACATCTTCTCCCCTAATTTAGTCTCGCGTTATTATGGAACATGGTAATTTAATACAATTTAAGCAGTTAATATGTGACTCTAAAATGTCTTGAAGCAAACACTCCAATCCATTTTATTGTAAAGTCTTTGGGGAATTCTCTCTCTGTTGTCGACACATAACGTGACATATTTACAATACGGAAATTGAATCTTTTATCAAATCAATTGACCTCTTCTCTTTCCAATAATCTATATTTGATACTAGATCGATGCGAAACCTAATTATAGACTATTTGATATAATGAGCACGATGTTTAGAATATGCGGCTTTCAATGTATTTCTTGAGAAATTGGTTTTCCTGTGGGGAGGCTTCATTCAAAAATGATTGTTGTTACAAATATTTATGTTGAGAAATCGATCAGTTTCATTTCCCTTCTCTTTGAGTTGTTTTTCATTAAATAATAACAAGTTTTCACAGATAATAGGGGGCGAAAAATCCAACGAAAATGGATTGGCATAAAAACAAATACAAGACATGCTCAAAACACACTTTCGGGAGAAAAAATTTTTGATTTAAAATCTCTCATTTATTTATCGTATCAGTAGTTGGTTGTGAATTGCCACAGATTTCAAAGTTGTTGAAAGAGGTTCTAATCCAGCTGTTGACGAACACACGTATATCCGTCCATGAATGTGAAATAGAGAAATTTCTCACATAACAGTTCAATATATCAGTATTTAAATTTGTCTCCGTGTGTGTGTGCTTATGTGTGTGCACGTGTGCGTGTGTCTGCGTGTGCGTACGTCTATGTATGTATATATGTATGTATCTCTCTTTCTGTCTCTCTCTCTCTTTACATATATATATATA
>NW_026435612.1:0-264 GCF_001194135.2 Octopus bimaculoides
AATAATAATAATAAAAATAAAAATAAAAATAATAATAATCATGATAATAACATTAAGAATAATAATGATGAAGATGATGATGACGATGACGATGACGATGACAATGGTGATAATGATGATGATGATGATGATGATGATGATGATGATGATGATGATAATAAACAATATAAGATTGATAATTATAATAGCGATGACAACAAATCCAGAAGCGACTACAACCATAATAATAATAATAATAATAATAATAATAATAATAATAATAAT
>NW_026435613.1:0-508 GCF_001194135.2 Octopus bimaculoides
TATATATCTTCTCTTTTATCTTCTATCTTTTACTTGTTTCAGTCATTAGAATACGGCCATGCTGGGGCAACGCCTTGAAGAAATTTAGCGGAATGAATCGACTTCAATATTTGTTTTAAACTCTTGCCTATTCTAAGAAATACTTTTGTCGAACTGCTAGGTAACGGCAGGGGTGTGGAACAAACAACGACACAAATAGACACACACGCTGACACACGTACATACAAAGTCACACATACACACACACATACACGTACTCACATATATACAACGGGCTTCTTTCAGGTTCAGTTACACACACATACCTACACAAACACGCCGCCACGCACACGCACGCTTTACATCACCACAACTCGGTACGATCCCATCAAAGTATTGTTGCAATTTGAAATCACTAGGCCGTAGCCGACATAATAATATGGGACCCTTTTGTACGAACTCAAAAACGTTTTCCGTGAACGAGCTCAAAGACACACACACACACACACACACACACACACACACACAT
>NW_026435614.1:0-2080 GCF_001194135.2 Octopus bimaculoides
TCAACCACGGTCTCCAAACGACTTCGGAATCTCCTGCAACTCTTCTGGACGGTCTCTCTGATTAAGTTGGTGAATGCTGCCATAATCCTTCCATTCAGTTCATCTTTAGTGTTTCAGGGAGTTTTGTTGGTCTCTCGCTCAGCTGCGCCCCATACATAATAATCAGTGCGGTTGCAGTCTGGGGAGTTAGGTGGCCAGATGTTAGGGGTGATGCGGTCGCAGAAATTGTCTGACAGCCATGACTGGGTTCTCCTGCTTGTGTGGCATGGTGCAGAGTCTTCCAGCAGCCACCCTCTTGGTGCAGGGAAACACTCTTTCTCCAGGCACTTGATGTAGGCCTTCTTGTTGTGTCTCAGGCCGGACAGGAAAATGAATTGAGGCATTACGTCGCCATCACAAGTGATCATTCCAAACACCATCATGCTGACTGAATGTTTGATTTTTATCACTTTCGGTACATGTCCTCAGACTGCACTGTCCTCAGATTGACACCCAAACACTCTAAAATGATAGATAGATAGATAGATAGATAGATAGATAGATAGATAGATAGATAGATAGATATTATTCATTTAAAATACAGAGATGCCTATAATAGGACATCTGACCCGCTAGAAAGAGCAGCAAAAGGCTACATACCACAAGAATTTTAAATGAATAATACATAGTCTATTGACTGATTTTTACTCTCGCTAGACCCACTGGTGGTAAATAAAATTTCTAAAATCTTTTTTGCTACCCTATAATTTATTAATAGATAGATAGATAGATAGATAGATAGGTAGGTAGGTAGGTAGGTAGGTAGGTAGGTAGATAGATAGATTGTGAGACCTTTGTTTTGCATAGAATCAGGATTTTACCTCATGACGTTACTCTTCTACAGTTACAAATAGAAAATAAGCTAAAATGTTTTTTTCTGAAGGATTCGGGTTCTTGGTGTTGAAAACCTTATTTGCACAGTCTGTGCTTTGTACAACGATTTACGATGATGTATTTAACGATGTTTTCTGGGTTGTCATACATAGTTCAGCAGCTTATATAACATGATCTTTCTGTTGACATTATCAAATGCCTTTGAGAAATCCATAAAATATAATTAATCTTTTTGTTTGGAGAAGATTCGGAGGTTTTCTATGATACTTCTAAACCCGAGAATCGTGACAAGGCATAACTATCTTTTTACTATAAATGCAATCAATAAAATACACTTATAAAATACATTTATATGAAAACACTCTGTTAGTTCAGATCAAATATATTTACTCTTTACAGAGAGAGGCTGATGTTTCAAAAACTTAACTTTAAAAATATGTTAAAGCCAACTCACAGAATGGCTGTTTTGAAATTTAACCCATAAAGCGCTAGGATTTGCATTTACATACCATGGACTGCCGAGAGACTACCATGTACATATTAAAAAAATAGTTAAGATGCCTTCATTACATCATCTGAAAAGTCGTTAGCTGAACTATTAGTCCTCTTGCATTCTGAAGGGGGCTGGGGTTCAGAGCGTTTGAGTGACATTAGACCCCAACAAACAACCAATAATTAAATAAAACTATCTAGGCCACAATCGTGGCCTGTCGACCTGCGCCTGACAGCTACGATCGTGGCCCGTCGCGCTTTAAATGTGTTAAATTCTCTGTGAAAATACCTTTATAACTTTTTAGCTAAGTTGAACACTCCATTTCCTTTATCAAATCCCGCTTAAATTAAAACATTTTTTAGATTCTCAGGATCTACTTCTGATGACAGTAGCGCGTGGGAATTCAATTTCCATTTCTTCAGTTGTGAGATATATATTTGCATGGCAGGACCAATTAAAGCTCCTTATTTTTATGCTTCTTGATATTTATGGCTTTCCTTCTGTTTCATTGTTAAGTATATTTAAGCACGGCATGTTTCTTAATATTAGTACTCACTCATGGATTATAGTTTTTTATCTATTCATTTTCAGTTCTGAAAATTCAGTGTGTACATAAAGAATATTCTTGCTTTCATGATAAAAGCCTTTCCAGCACGTCCTTAGTACTTGTATGTATGTATGTATGTATGTATGTATGTATGTGTGTGTGTGTAT
>NW_026435615.1:0-258 GCF_001194135.2 Octopus bimaculoides
TATATATATATATATATATGTATATACTTATAAATATATGTATGTACGTATGTATGTTCATATAAAAATCGACTGTTTCCTTATTTCTCAGTCTCACACCCAGGCAATCTCTCAATTTCTCTACCTCATTCCCTTAATCTCCCAATGTTTCTTTCTGTTATTATATACCAGCCACTCTCCCATAACATGAATATTGTTGTCCTCCTATCTCAAGCATTCTTACATTCCCTATATGAAAACATCGTCCTTCTTACATTT
>NW_026435616.1:0-400 GCF_001194135.2 Octopus bimaculoides
ATATATATATATACATGCACGCACGCACACATGTACTAATAGTTCGCGACAAGTGCATATCTATATTCATGCACCAATAATTTTATGTAGCCAGTTAAACAATTAGCAGTCATTCATGCATATCTACAAGAATACATATAATCATAAACAGAACTTGTACACACTTTATTACAGGATTTCACATTGTTTACCCTTACAAAAGCGTCCTGTTCTTCTATGATCTTACTATAGTAACAGATTCCTGTTACTCCACTTTACTCTGGGTATTATAAGAGAACTGTGAAACTTCAAACAGCAAGCACACTCAATTGTATTGTACATCAATGTCACTTTACAGAACAAGAGCAAGGGAGATATGAATTCAGAAATACATCACGTGCAATTATATTTATATATACAT
>NW_026435617.1:0-440 GCF_001194135.2 Octopus bimaculoides
TAAAGGCGGTGCTCCAGCATGGCCACAGTCAAATGACTGAAACAAGAAAGGAGCAAAGTGTAAGAGTATGTATGTGTGTGTATGTATACATAACGAAAGTATGTGACGAATATCATCTATTACATTCAGCCATACCTGAATGAGTTATATATAACGCTGTAGACATCGGTGAACGTCCCTGAAAATCATTTGGAAGAAAAAATGCTAAAAGGCTTCGAAATTTTATATCGGTTGATTAGATTTAGTCAGCGCCGTCGGAGTGCGTTACTGTATCATGTGATTTCACGGTTTTTGCGGATCAGCAGCAGTAGAAACTCAAGCACCGGATGCCAGGCAGAAAATCATTCAAACCTGTAAGAAATAATTCTGGCCCAACAGCGAAAACCTGGCGAACGCGCGCTCTTATGTGTGTGTTTATGTGTGTGTATACATATATATAT
>NW_026435618.1:0-219 GCF_001194135.2 Octopus bimaculoides
TTCCACAGCAGTTTTAATAAAAAGGTCAATATCTTCCTAGAATCTATTTTATGGATGATCTTTCGACACATAAACAACTTCCATAAAAATGTCATATTAAAATTTATTTCCATAAATCTTTATCAATCTCCTTCAATCAAAATGCCATGAGCTTTCATAGCTAATACATTGTTGACCAATCACTTTCACCTTTTCATATTTCCATCTCAACATTTCATT
>NW_026435619.1:0-484 GCF_001194135.2 Octopus bimaculoides
TAGTAGTGATAGTGATGGTGGTAGTGGTAATGGTGGTGGTTGTAGTGGTGTTAGTGAGAGTGCTGGTAGCAGTAGTAATAGTAGTAGCAGCAGCAGCAGCAGCAGCAACAGCAGCAACAGCAGCAGTAGCAGCAGCAGCAGTAGTAGCAGTAGTAGTAGTAGTAGTAGTAGTAGTAGTAGTAGTAGTAGTAGTAGTAGTTTGTGCTCTTTTTCTTGTTGTAACGTACTGATCGGGTGGCAAAGATTGTGATTCTGGTCACAGTTGTTGGTGGTGTTGGTGCCGATGATGGTAGTAGCGGAGACGGCAACATGGCGAAACTTGGATATAGAATGGTGTGGTGCCGTTGGCATTGCCTGTTAAACTGACTACAGAAAGAATCCAGATGGCAATTGAATCTTCATCAACTACAGCGTCGTTCCATATTCTCATGACATCGCCATAATCATCATCATCATCATCATCATCATCATCATCATCATCATC
>NW_026435620.1:0-133 GCF_001194135.2 Octopus bimaculoides
ATGTATGTATGTATGTATGTATGTATGTATGTACGTATGTGTATGTATATGTATGTATGTATTTATATACGTATCGATACATATGCTTATATATATGTATATATATACATATGCATATATATATATATATATA
>NW_026435620.1:297-404 GCF_001194135.2 Octopus bimaculoides
TATATATATATATATAAATATGTATGTATATATATGTATGTATATATATGCATATACATATAAATATATGTATATATATATGTATGTATATATATATGTATATATAT
>NW_026435621.1:0-687 GCF_001194135.2 Octopus bimaculoides
AAGCGACATTCGTAACACACAGCCACACCTGTTTAGGAAAAATTCCTATCTATACTTATCCTACTGCATGGTTGTCTTATAAAAGATTAGCATATTCATAGAATTTAACGATGTTAATCACCAAATATAAACCGCCTCCGGAAAGTTACACGATAACATTAAGCTGAGGGCACTTGGTGGATTTCTGTCTATATTTATACTTAGTTGAAACGTCGGCATAATCCTAAGTGCAAACACGTACTCAAACGTACGCGCCGGCACATGCAAACACACATACACAATACTGTGTTACGTCACGACGAAATATGGATACGGCTGGTGCCATGCCAAATGCATCCAAGAATTTCAGTCATCTTACATTCCAGTTATCCCTTCTATACACACACATATATTCGTGTATGTGTGTGTGTATATATATACATGTCTGCAAGGCGGTGAGCAGGCAGAAACGTTAGCAAGCCAGGTGAAATGCTCTGCGGTATTTCGTCTGTCTTGACGTTCTGAGTTCAAATACGGCCGAGGTCGACTTTGCACTTTCATCCTTTCGGGGTCGATTATACAAGTACCAGTTACGCACTGGGGTCGATGTAATCGACTTAAACCCCTTTGTCTGTCCTTGTTTGTCCCCGCTACTCTTAGTCTCCTGTGGGCAATAAAGAAATATATATATATATATATATATATATA
>NW_026435621.1:1280-2021 GCF_001194135.2 Octopus bimaculoides
TATATATATATATATATATATATATATATATATATATATATATATTACGGTTACATATATGTGTGCGTATGTATACGCATATATAATATATATTATTATATATACATTATATATCAAATGATATAGTATCATTTTATTTCTGCATTTTAGAATGATACTCCAGATATCTATTAAGAGCTTTACGAACCTAAATTAGCACAGCAACACCAACAACAACAACAACAACAACAACAATAATAATAATAATTAAAAAATAATAATAATAACAACAACAACAACAAAAACAAAAACAGCAATAAATATGCGAAAAGAAACAAAAACTAACAAATAAAAATGGTCGCCCTAACAACGGGATGCATTATCAGCGCTAAGTGTATTTGCATCTGAATTAGATTTATGATAAAAATGTAACCGAGCGGTCGGGTTTCAATCTGAATGTGCACATAGGTATTAGAATACAACTACACTCAAACACACAGGGACGCACACATACAAAAATGTTAAAAAATATTATACATACATACATACATATATATATATATATGTATATATGTATAGATACATGTATATATGTGTGTGTATATGTATATATGCATATTCACACATACACATATACATATATATGTTATATATGTATATATACACACACACATACATATATATATACATGCCTATATAATACTTATATATATAAGTATGTATGTATGCATGCATGCATGCATGTATGTATGTATGTATGTA
>NW_026435622.1:0-188 GCF_001194135.2 Octopus bimaculoides
TATATATATATGTATATATATATATGTATATGTATATGTATATATATCTAGGTATATATATATATACACATATATGTGTATATATATGTATATGTATATATATCTATGTATATATATATATACACATATATGTATATGTATATATATGTATATATATACACATATATGTATATGTATATATATGTATA
>NW_026435622.1:198-344 GCF_001194135.2 Octopus bimaculoides
TATATATATACACATATATGTATATGTATATATATGTATATATATATACACATATATGTATATGTATATATATGTATACATATACACATATGTGTATATATATATGTATATATATACACATATATATGTATATGTATATATATGTA
>NW_026435623.1:0-259 GCF_001194135.2 Octopus bimaculoides
AGATAGATAGATAGATAGATAGATAGATAGATAGATAGATGTATTTGCATTGTGCTAGAATAGAATAATTAGAGCAGGTTGTTACACTGTATGCGCAAAATATATTAAGAAATTTCGCACATACATTAGCAATTACACTTGTCTATTGATATAACTGCTGCAGACTTCAAAATGCCAACATGCGAATGTAATATTTATATGTGCATACATACGCATGCTTATATAAAGGCATAGTTATGTGTGTGTGTATACACAACTA
>NW_026435625.1:0-378 GCF_001194135.2 Octopus bimaculoides
TACATATACATATATGTATATATACGTACATGCACACACACATTTATGTATGTATGTATAAATAAAACACATATATATAGCGGCTTTATATATGCAAATATATGTAAATATGTGTGTGCATGCTCCTATATTTACGTATTTTGCCTGTAATGTTTCTGTGTATCTCTGTGTCAATGTATATATATATTAAACTTTGCAATAATTCTTGAGGAATGGACTTAAGTCCATTCAATTAAAACTGTACCGGATGAATGTTTGAGATGTCTAGATCGCTAGTGACGTCACATCCTATCTCGACTTGATCTTTATAATGACGTTACACTGACGAGAGGATATGGGGCATGTATATATATATATATATATATATATATATATATA
>NW_026435626.1:0-221 GCF_001194135.2 Octopus bimaculoides
GGAAAAATAAGGATGCATGAGAATTGAGAGTTGTATTAGGTTTTAAAAAAAGGAGCTAAAAGTTTGTGTTAAGCAACTAAAAAGATTTGTCTCTCCTTACACACACTTCCTGTTTTGACACCACACTTCCTGCTTAACACAAACTTTTAGCTCCTCTTTTTTAAACCTAATACAACTCTCAATTCTCATGCATCCTTATTTCTCCAACCATTATATACATG
>NW_026435627.1:0-283 GCF_001194135.2 Octopus bimaculoides
TAGATAGATAGATAGATAGATAGATAGATAGATAGATAAATAAAGATAGACACATACAGAGGTATGTATATATATGTATGCATGCATATATGTATGTATGTATGTATAAGATTGTGTGCAGTTAATAGAATCATGTAGATATATATGCATATAGATATATGTATACATATGTATTTTTTCAGAATTATATAAATTATTTTTGTCCTAAAGTACATATCTGCACACACAGTCACATACACACATATGCATACTTGTACATGTGTATACACGCCTCACACGCACC
>NW_026435628.1:0-351 GCF_001194135.2 Octopus bimaculoides
ATAGATAGATAGATAGATAGATAGATAGATAGATAGATAGATAGTTCAAGCACAGACGCGCGCGCACGTTCTCATCTATATAAACGTATAATGACACGTATGCATGCATACGCGTACACACAACACAAGTTCATAAATGTAAATATACACACATTCACACATACACACACAGAGACATACCGATATGCTTAAGCATATTCACTCTCGCGCACATATGCCAACACACGTATTCACATGGATATGCTGACTCATACACATATCCATGCACATAACCATAGCTGTATACATTACTATGCTCTCCCACTCACACAGGAAAATACTGCACTTATATAAATACAGAAAATCATTATG
>NW_026435628.1:366-574 GCF_001194135.2 Octopus bimaculoides
TACACTTAAGCATACATTAACACACATACACAAACATTTACACGGTCATACACACACACCTGCATAGCTCATATTGATCAATCGACCCAAGCACACATACACATACATGCATGCTATTTACATTGTATATCTCACATACGGAAACAAAAGCATGTCTGTCTCCCTTTCTATCTATCTATCTATCTATCTATCTATCTATCTATCTATC
>NW_026435629.1:0-215 GCF_001194135.2 Octopus bimaculoides
ATATGTTAGTAGAAAGCTCTGAGATGATAGTAACATTGATCATCAAAGCAATCTATCATAGACCAGCAACTGGATTACTACCTCTCACTTTGAAAGGTATGCATTTGCAAGTCAGGAACAGGAAATATCAACCAAATACTTGATGCAGAAAAGGGAGAGAGATGGAGGAAAAGCAGTAAAATGTGACAACTGATGCAGACTTTGTGGAGTTAACA
>NW_026435630.1:0-559 GCF_001194135.2 Octopus bimaculoides
AATATATTCCTCTATACACGATCATACAAAACCCTTATTTTGTATTTATTAAACGATATTAATAACCATGATGATAATAATAAGGATAACAAAGTCTGGTTCATAATCCCATTTGGGAGAAATATCAAGAGTAACCTGATAGCAAAGATTAGAGAGGTGATAGGTAGGCACTTCCCAAGGAGCTCACAATATCGTAAAATTATCAATACTCACATAATTAGGTTTGGGTTTTCAAATACTAGGAACATAGCACAAATAATAGCAGCGCATAACCTTAAAATACTTAACTCTAAAGAAACAGGGGTGAATGAGAATTTGAACAATGATATAAATAGCAATAATGATATAAATAGCAATAATAATAAGAAGAATGATAATAACAATAATAATAATAATAATAATAATAATAATAATAATAATAATAATAATAATAATAACCGGGGAAGTTTAACATGTGAGAACGATAAATCACTGCTCCGAAACTTATCCAAAAACATCGGAAATAAAGACATCGCATTGAGCCAAAAAATAGCTGACAAAGGGCTGGATTATATCCGAG
>NW_026435631.1:0-286 GCF_001194135.2 Octopus bimaculoides
AAAATAACAACAAAATTACAAAGGATTCCGCGGTACACGTGTTTCAAGCTCTACATCTGTATAATATAATATAACATAATATAATATGTGTATAATCTACAGGTGCTTATAATTGTCAAGTATTACCTCTAATTTTCAATTTACCTATATAATTATATAGATAACTCATACATGAATGCATATAAATATATATATATTCATACATAAACATGTTTATATATATATACTGATATAATTAAGAAGGTCTATATATATATATATATATATATATATATATATATATATA
>NW_026435632.1:0-451 GCF_001194135.2 Octopus bimaculoides
GAGAGAGAGAGAGAGAGAGAGAGAGATACGCATACTTACATAAGTTATACATACATATACATATATACATATCTGCATGCACACATGTATAAATGCACACAACGCATACACATATACATTTATATGCATACATGTGCACGCGTTCGTATGTGCATACAAATATATATATATATATATACATATAAGTATATATATGTGTGTGTATGTATGTATGTGTGTGTGTGTGTACATATAAATACATACACCATAAATGTGTATATATCCAAAGATTCTGACATAGCTACATATATATACATAACTGCCTAAAATACGTATATATGATTGTATATGTGTGTGTGTATTCACATTGGTATACATATAAATATATCTATATATAAATATATGTATGTATATATGCACGCATAGAATCATATATATATATATATATATATATATATATATATATATATAT
>NW_026435633.1:0-515 GCF_001194135.2 Octopus bimaculoides
GTAAGTTCACTTTCCATTTCTAACACTGTCATTCACCAAGATAACAAAAACAAAAAAAATAGCGACACATCTTTTTCAAATACGATCAACAAACATTTATTCCCTACAAACCATATATATACATACATACATACATACATACATACAAATACACACATACATACAAATAAACACATACATACAAATACCTGTCAATCTTTTTCAAATACAATCGACAGTCAAACATTTATTCCCTACAAACTGTGAATTTTTTGAAAATCTTTTTTAAAACACATTTACTTACTACCATATATATAGAGAGAGAAAATACATACATACATACGTACAAATACACACATACAAACATATACATACAAATACCTGTCAATCTTTTTCCAATACGATCGACAGTAAGGCATTTATTCCCTACAAACTGTGAGTTTTTGTAAAATCTTTTTTAAAACACATTTACTTACTACCATATATATACATACATACAGTGGTTGGCGTTAGGAAGGGCATCCAGCTGTAGAAAC
>NW_026435634.1:0-188 GCF_001194135.2 Octopus bimaculoides
ACGGGCTTCTTTCAATTTCCGTCTACCAAATCCACTCACACGGCTTTGGTTGGCCCCGAGGTTATAGTACAAGACACTAGCCTAAGGTGCCACGCAGTGAGACTTAAACCCCGGAACCATGTGGTTCGTAAGCAAGCTACTTAACACACGGCCACTCCTACACCTATATATAAATATATATATATATG
>NW_026435634.1:198-350 GCF_001194135.2 Octopus bimaculoides
AACACACAGCCACTCCTACACCTATATATAAATATATATATATATATATTATGGGCTTCTTTCAGTTTCCGTCTTTCAAATCCACTCACAATGCTTTGGTCGACCCCGAGGCTATAGTAGAAGACACTTGCCCAAGGTGCCACGCAGTGGGA
>NW_026435635.1:0-356 GCF_001194135.2 Octopus bimaculoides
ATATATATATATATATATATATATATACAGAGAAAGAAAGAGATAGATAGATGGATAGATAGACAGATAAATATACATGCATATATACATACATATATACCTACACACATACACATGCACTGTGTGTGTGTGTGTGTGTGTGTATAGTCTAAGCTTGCTAAAACATGTTTGCAATAATAAGTGTTGCGTGGTGGAAATAAACGCAATTACAAAACTTTCATTCATAAATCCATTTATTATTTCGTTCTTTTGCATTTCAATTTGTACAACAAAGTTCTTTGAATACGTACGATGTACTTTAAGGTTAAATAGTAATTCCGTTTACGTTTGTGTAACTGAGATACTTTGGTTGGATT
>NW_026435636.1:0-208 GCF_001194135.2 Octopus bimaculoides
CTTCCACAGTTTCCCTCAACTGCTAGGGTGTGGCACTTTTTCACTTAGCTGTCCTAATCCGTTCTTGCCACATGTCCATACCAGCACAATCGTCTCTCTTGCACACCACAACTGATGCTTCTTAGGTCCAACTTTTCTCTCAAGGTACTTTACACTCTTTAGAGTATGCACAGTGAAATTACAAATCCATCGGAGCATACTGGCTTCA
>NW_026435637.1:0-503 GCF_001194135.2 Octopus bimaculoides
ATCTATTGTTCTCAATGATATGTCTATCCTTATAGATAGTTATAAAAGCATAAACTTCAAGCAAAAAATTAGTTTAGTCACCAGTTTAGTGACGACTCAACCAGTTAGTCACCAGTCGGTGACGGCTCAGTGAGTACGAAGTCTGGCTGACCAGCTAGAACCTTGGCCAGAGAGAGAAATGAAGTTTACTGTCAGCAACTGTGAGACAACGTCCCACACCCTACAACTCTCACTAGCTCTAATTCTGTTCTCTTACGACATCATTCCATCTCTCTCTGTAATTACTACTAAACAATGAAGAGAACACAAACACAAACTTTACTTCACATGCTTTTGGATTTATCATAACCTGCCCGTCAAGGCAAGGTATTGTAACTTAACGGTAAATAAATATTTCCTTAAAACTTCATGTATTGTCCATCATTCACATCTTACAACATGCAAGTATAACAACAAATTCTTATCGTCACAACTGCTGACTTCGACATTTCATATTATTGTGT
>NW_026435638.1:0-619 GCF_001194135.2 Octopus bimaculoides
TATATATATATATATATACATACATAAATATATACACACACACATGTATACACACATAAATATATACACACACAAATATGTGTACACATACACTGAAATATAAACATACCCACACAGTGACATATACACATGGATATATATCTATATATTTATTTATAATTTAGTACGTCAGATAAGAAAATCTTCTGACTAATGACAAATTAAAATTTCAGACACTAAATTAAATTATCTAGAAATGATATAAATTTAATCATTTATTATTCATATTGATATTTAATTAAGATTTAAAGAGGTAAAAAATACATCGTTTGGGGGGGGAGGGAGCAAAATAAAAAAGACAATTGTTTGATTTGAACCCCTGCCTGTTGGGATTACATCTTTTACTTTTTATGAGAGACAGGTGAATGATATTATATTTGCATCATTTTGTGACAAGTCAAGAGGGACCACAACTGAGGTACTTCCCTTCCCCCCACACCTTGAAGCGAGAATTGTCTAAGTATTAAGTTACAGATGAATAGAAACAGGAAAAAAACAATAAGTAAAAGATCTAAAACCATATATAAACAAAAGAGTTGTAAATATATTAGGGTTTGTTTGTATGCATATATATATATAT
>NW_026435639.1:0-332 GCF_001194135.2 Octopus bimaculoides
ATATATATATATATGTACATATATATGTGTGTATGTATAAATATATATATGTATATGTATATATAAATGGATATATATATTTATATGTATATATACACACATATACAAGTACTGCTATCTGTTGGAGCTTTAGCACTTTAGCTGCTATTTCTGAACTTCGGTATGTGGTGAAGCAACTGTTGCTGATCCCTTAACTATGTTTATACACACATATATATATACATACATATATATGTATATATACATATATATATGCACATATATATTCATATATATATATATATGCACACACACCCATTCACACACACACACACACACACATATATATATAT
>NW_026435640.1:0-699 GCF_001194135.2 Octopus bimaculoides
TATATATATATATATATATATATATACATATAGGACACCTTAGGCAGTAATTACAGCTTGAATTCTACAAGGTATTGACTCGTACAAACTTTGAATTGTTTCCAAAGGAATTTTTGTCCATTCTTCAGCTAAAACTGTCACCAGTTCTTGTTGTGATGATTAATTGTTTTTCGAAAATACACCATAAATGTTCAATAATATTGAGATCTGGGGTCTGTGGTGACCAGATAGGATGTTCAACTTCACTAGAATGTTCCTCGTGCCATTCAGTAACAACTTTAGCTGTGTGAAATGGTGCATTATCATCCTGAAATATTGTGTTTCCATCCATAACTATTGTTTCCATCCATAAATATTGTGTTTCCATCTGCAACCATAGAATGAATTTGATCAGATAAAATGCTGAAATAGTCAGGACGACCAAAGCCTTGTGAGTGGATTTGGTAGATGGAAACTGAAAGAAGCCTGTCGTGTATCTATATATGTATCTGTGTGTGTGTCTGTGTTTGTCCCCCAGCCATCACTTAACAACTGATGCTAGTGTGTTTATGTTCCTCTAACGTAGTAGTTCGGCAAAAAAGACTGATAGAGTAAGTGCTAGGCTTACAACGAATAAGTCCTGGGGTTCATTTCTTCAATTAAACCCTATAAGGTGGTGCTCCAGCATGTTTGCAGTCAAATGACTGAAACAAGTAAAAG
>NW_026435641.1:0-339 GCF_001194135.2 Octopus bimaculoides
ATGTATAGGTAAGAACTTTCTGGACACGGGCCAAGTATGTGTGCACTGAAAGACATAACAATCTTGAGTTATATTAGTTTGGACAAGTTATAAATAATGACTCAACATCTGATGGTACGTGTGTGGGAGTGGGATCATGCTGATGTCGCTGGTAGTGGTGTTAGTAGTAGTGGTAGTAATGGCCGTGATAGTGTTACTAGTTAATAATGTGCATTAAGGTGATAATGTCGGTGGTGATAATGAAGGTAGGAGTAGTGCATGTTTGGTTTTATATTATTCCTGGAAGTCATGTTGTTAGCGAGGTTGACTGCTTGTAGAGTCGCTATGGGACCTTACAAA
>NW_026435642.1:0-131 GCF_001194135.2 Octopus bimaculoides
CGTGCTTAGTCGAGATTTGCGGTCACGGCCGCAGTCAAGTGACTGGAACAAGTAAATGAACATACATACATACATATATGCATGCATACATACATATATAGATAGATAGATAGATAGATAGATAGATAGAT
>NW_026435642.1:316-421 GCF_001194135.2 Octopus bimaculoides
TAGATAGATAGATAGATAGATAGATAGGTAGGTAGATAGGTAGATAGATATATATATAGATAGATAGATATATAGATAGATAGATAGACAGACAGACAGATAGAT
>NW_026435643.1:0-452 GCF_001194135.2 Octopus bimaculoides
AATAATAATAATAATAATAATAATCGTTTCTACTATAGGCACAAGGCCTGCAATTTTCGGGAGGGGGAGGTCAGTCGATTACATCCACCCCAGTATTTCACTGGTACTTAATTTGTCGACCCCGAAACAGTGGAATTTGAACTCAGAAAGTAAAAAAACAGACAAAATGCAGCTAAGCATTTTGCCAAGTCTGCCAATGATTCTGCCAGCTCAATAATAATAATAATAATAATAATAAAAATAATAATAATAATCCTTTCTACAAGGCCTGGAATTTGTGAGGAGGGGATTGAAGTCAATGACATCGACACCAGTACACAACTGGTACTTAATTTATTCACTGACCCCCAAAAGGCTGCTAAGCATTTTATCCACTGTGCTAACAATTCTGCCAGCTCACCATCTTTAATAATAATAATAATAATAATAATAATAATAATAACAATAATAAT
>NW_026435644.1:0-649 GCF_001194135.2 Octopus bimaculoides
TTTGAGCAGACGTTGATTTCCTAAAACATGCTACCCATATTGATTGTATATGTGTGACCATTTACTCGGAAACACAAGACCAGAAGGATTCCATCGACCATGTAGAAATTAGGAATTTGGAAAGATACAAATTTACATGAGATGGAGATTCATGTTAAAATAAATACGAACATACAAGTAGGAATAGACATCTTGCGGATTGTGAAATGTGTTTCATAGGAGGAACAAAGCACGTTGTTAGAAATATTAAGATTGTGCAAGTTAAATGGAATTAAGAAGGAGTTGGAGATCTTAAACCAGATGACTTATGTGGAGGAACTTCACCCTAATATATATCCCAGAAGTACAACAAACCTGGATTGGAACAAGGCCTAGTTGCTGCATATGTAGAGGCACACATCAGCTCAATTCATTCTGTTTCCAAGAGCAAGAAAATGTGATAGCCAAAGGATGTTGCCACTACTGCAATACCGAAAACAACAGCAGCGGCAGTGAGTAAGCACAGCAAAAGCGGTCGCTTCACAGCTGCAAGTACGGAAGCAACACTTACAATGACAGTGTCAAACATATGAACAATATAAGCCACAGCAACAAAAGCAAAAGTAGAAGCTCCACTCTCAAGTGCTAGCACGTCGGCATCAGTAACAAC
>NW_026435645.1:0-541 GCF_001194135.2 Octopus bimaculoides
AGCATGGCCACAGTCAAATGACTGAAACAAGTAAAAGAGTAAAATATATTAGCCTTATGCAAGTGTGCATCATATACATTAGCAAATATGGTACCCCAGTTTTTGTATTCAATGCTTATATTTTTTTCCTTATGTCTACTCTATTCAATGTTTATATTATTTCCTTATATTCATTGTATTTGATGCTTATATTTTTTCCCAGGTGACCGACCGGTTAAATTCTGTTGGCATGGATATATCATTTGTTGTGCAACCATCAGATTTCATCAAACAGCTCAGAAAACAACTCAAGAAAATGAGTAATTTCACAGACTACTGTCTCGGTTAATTAAGACTCGTTTCTTATTGAACATAAATCTCACCACAAATGCTTCACTTCCTTGTTGATTGAATTTTTTGACTAATCTATTAAGAAATTTCAATGAAATGTGAAGAAATCTTTAAAATTAAAAGAGTTGCATTCTAGTTTTCACACCTGATGAATGTTAAATTGCTAGTTCCTTATTGTGCAATGATTTAAAAAAAAAAAAAAAAAAAAAAA
>NW_026435646.1:0-208 GCF_001194135.2 Octopus bimaculoides
TATATATATATATATATATATATGTATTTATGCATACACACACACAAGTATGTGTGTGTGTGAGTGCTTGTGTGCGAGTGTGTTTATGTGTGTGGTGTATGTGTGCAAATTTCTCCAGCAATCGTCATTTAAGGTTTCACACGTGTAATAGATTAACTCGATCTGTGCTCGCATGTATATATATACATATATATATATATACATATAT
>NW_026435647.1:0-123 GCF_001194135.2 Octopus bimaculoides
TACATACATACATGCATACATACATGCACACATACGCACACACACATACACATATGTATTTATGCCATTTTCGCCGTTTAGAGGATACCCACATGCCATAAGAAGTACTGTGTGTAGAGCTAT
>NW_026435647.1:133-242 GCF_001194135.2 Octopus bimaculoides
CGTTTAGAGGATACCCACATGCCATAAGAAGTACTGTGTGTAGAGCTATACCAAGGAAAACCTGCACAGGTATTTTAAAGACAACTTTTAAAGACACACTTAAAAAGAT
>NW_026435647.1:545-695 GCF_001194135.2 Octopus bimaculoides
CTATCAATTTGATATCCTGTATCATCTTTCATTCTTAGAATAAAATGAGTCCAAAGAGTGGCCTTGCTCTCCTCCTGCTACCGCTATTGTTATGTCTCCGCCTCCAGCTTCTGCACAGATTAATACGCTCACTCCTTCCCAAAACATAAG
>NW_026435647.1:805-907 GCF_001194135.2 Octopus bimaculoides
CAGCGAAGGCCACAGGCCCATAGGCACTGTCTCTTTCTTCCAAACACATGTACCCTTGATGCAATTCTCAGGCCCAAATAGCGTCACACAATATTACAAATT
>NW_026435647.1:1108-1212 GCF_001194135.2 Octopus bimaculoides
TCTAAATTAATTACTCCATAATCAACAAGACGATTATGACGTAACAACGAGCGCTTATTGAATATCTTTTCACTTTTCACTTCTCTTAGCTATCCAATTGACGT
>NW_026435647.1:1354-1670 GCF_001194135.2 Octopus bimaculoides
TTCAGCCGCTGTATTTGCATACCTGACGGCGAAATTGTCTTTACAGATTTCCATAAGATTTTATTTCCTGATATGCCAGAATATGACCCCAAAACAATTTTTGCTCCCCAAAAACTTAAATTCCATGATTGCCCCGAAGAGAAACCAATTTTCACCATAGATCACCATAACGTCAAACGCCATTTCATTGTCGAAGACATAAGTTGGTTAACATTGCAAACTTTTCCTGATCCAGATATTACTGAAATAGAACTGCCTAAAGTTATCTCAAACGAATGGAAACCAGAAAAAGCCAAAGTATTTTGCCCCAGCCGCA
>NW_026435647.1:1680-1871 GCF_001194135.2 Octopus bimaculoides
GGCCCACTTAAACGGTAAGGATTGAAGTTTTCTGAATTATAACCAACGCAACTATACACAAACACAACACATATCGCATACAAATTCACATTAACAAAACCGAACAGTACACAAGCACACATATATACACACACATACAAACTTACATATACACACACATACACATACACACTCATTTCACACACACATAT
>NW_026435648.1:0-567 GCF_001194135.2 Octopus bimaculoides
GCATTTTCTTGTAGCTTTGATATCATGATGTGATTGTTTATTTTTTAGAATGACATGGTAGGTAGGTGTGAGAGGCCAGATATGACCAGTTTTAACTTAAAACAAGTAGAGTATTTGGGCTGGATATGGCCAGTTTAAATGCCAAAGGGTTAAGTTGAAAGCACCAGCTTAATAATGACAAAGTTATTTGACTAAATTTTTCATTATTTTCAAAAGTAATAAGAACAAGAGCAGTGTATATCAACAAAAATATGGTAACAAAATGGTTAAAAACCCTTTAACCCTTTTGATACCAATCTACCTGAGACTGGCCTTGGTTCTGGTATAAACTTTACATTTTAAAGGGATTCAAATTAAAACCTTTTATCAAAATTACATACTCATTTACTTGTTTCAGTCATTTGACTGCAGCCATGTTGGAGCACCGCCTTTAGTCGAGCAAATCGACCCCAGGATTCATTCTTTGTAATCCTAGTACTTATTCTATCGGTCTCTTTTGCCGAACCGCTAAGTTTATGCGGACCAGCATCGGTTGTCAAGCGATGTTGGGGGGACAAACACAGACAC
>NW_026435649.1:0-270 GCF_001194135.2 Octopus bimaculoides
CACACACACACACACACACACATTTAATATATGTTTATAGTGTACATGTGTGTGCGTGTTTGTGAGCATTAGTGTGAGCATTCGATTAGGGTGATGCTGAGGCGCGGCGTTGAAAATAGTGATTACACCTGTAAAGGGACTTGAACCGGCATTCCACAGGTCACTTATTAGATTTGTCTGAAACGAGTGAAGCTCTGCCCAACAGATACATTTATGTATGTATGTGTATACTCAATACATATATATTTATATATATGTGTGTGTACGTAT
>NW_026435650.1:0-366 GCF_001194135.2 Octopus bimaculoides
CATTGGACCAAAACAATCCTTCAAATTTCTCTATCCATTTTAGAAGCTTTGTTCTTAGCAGCAAGAAGTGCATGTTGTTTATGGCATGAGAATTTAGAAACTCCAAAAGAATGGAAAGAATTTGTTTTTTTCCAGTGAGGCTTGAAATAGATACAGCTATAAATAATAGTGTGTACATATTGGGTTAAAAAAAAATATCCTTAGATAGAAAGTTAAACTCTGACTTTTTCTATCAAAAGGAGTTTCTTGACTTATTCAATATTGATGTAGGATTATTTATGTCATTATCTGTTTCATGCTCCACTGGTAAAAACACGATATCTACAGATATGTAAATATGTATATGACTATATATATATATATATA
>NW_026435651.1:0-206 GCF_001194135.2 Octopus bimaculoides
ACACACACACACACACACACATATATATATACATATATACACATATATACATACATACACACACATATACATACACACACACACATACACATACACACATGTATATATATTTTATAATAAAAAGATTGATTCTTCAACCCGGCGGCCTATAAGGCCCAGCAGATCGCCTTTTATTTCCTCGATGATTAGTTTGGGTGACTCACACC
>NW_026435652.1:0-257 GCF_001194135.2 Octopus bimaculoides
CATACATATCTACATTACATACATACACATAGATACGTACGTACGTACGCACATACATACATGCATGCATACAAATAAATAAGTATGTACATACATACATACATAAGTACATACATACACACACATATACATGCATACATAGAAACACGCATGCTTACACACATACGTATGTACAAACATTCATATATATATACCTAAACACGTAACATATAAACATACACATACACACATAAATACAAATACACACGCATACATAC
>NW_026435653.1:0-305 GCF_001194135.2 Octopus bimaculoides
TACACATATATATATATGTGTGTGTGTGTGTGTGTGTGTGGATTTATATATATAAAAAACCAGTGGATGTATTCCACTAAATTTAGGTAAATAATCCTTCGTACAGACGGTCAGTAGGGACTCCTGTTGGGTTCGGCTGCCCTACATTGATAACAGGCAATACCTCGAAACTAGTCTGTAAATTCCAGACCAGCAAGCGGAGGCGGCTGACCTCGTGAGTCACATAGCTAGCTGGAGGGGATGGCCTCTTGGAGATAATCAACAGCAGCATTCATCCTATTTTTTGGACTGCCATGTTGGCTTGG
>NW_026435654.1:0-462 GCF_001194135.2 Octopus bimaculoides
ATATATATACAAACTATCGGGGCTTAGTTCACAGGTCAGCCAAACAATTAGGTACGCTAGGTAAGTGGTGTAACGGATTACTAGGGCCTCAAAGTTGTAGCCGAGACAGTAGATATGGAGCCATTGCAGATAATTGATATTGCAGGTATATAATTGCTAAACAGGACAACAAAGTTTAAGACAATGGCAAACATCTGAAGTCTTTTGCATTATTCTTATTGGAAAAAATTCAGTCTTACAGCTGTTACTGTGATATCCGAGCGTATGG
Source organism: Octopus bimaculoides (assembly GCF_001194135.2). NCBI lineage: Eukaryota > Metazoa > Mollusca > Cephalopoda > Octopoda > Octopodidae > Octopus > Octopus bimaculoides. The sequence goes on from NW_026435654.1 coordinate 269, forward strand.
AATATTCCGTCACCAGAAACAAATAGGGAAAATGAGAAGGGTCACCATTAATCTATACCCTTCTCATTTTCCCTATTTGATGGACTATCCCATACTCTGGGATATCACAGAAACAGTTGTAAAACTGAAATTTTCAAATATTAATATATATGACTTGGGATGTTTGCCTTGCGTGAATGTTTGTTGTCCTCTTT
>NW_026435655.1:0-217 GCF_001194135.2 Octopus bimaculoides
ATATATATATATATACATGTACATATATGTGTATATTTATACGTATACATCTATGTACACACATATATATACATGCATATATATACACGTACACAATATAAATACAACTATGTATGTAATTATATGCATATGTATACATATGTATATACATATATGTACATGTATACATATATAAATACATATATTATATATATATATATATATATATATATATATA
>NW_026435656.1:0-536 GCF_001194135.2 Octopus bimaculoides
AGAAGATCAACAATATTCCCAAAAATTCAATGAGGGCCCTTGCTAAACATGTCTTTGTGTCGAATCCAAAAGACTGGAGCCTTTTTTTAAAAATTAAAATTGTTATGCCCAAGTATATTTCTATTCAACTATATACAATGTATATATATGGGGATTTAAAAGTAAAATTCTAATTTTCATACCTACGTTCCACGATTTTGGCCTCGATTTTAGGCATGTGGTGGGAGGTACAAGTCCAATGTCATCAGACGAGAGCAGTTCATGTCCGATAAAACCCGGGAAAACCATGCGATCTGCTTGAAGAACATGCTGAACATCTCAACCACCTCGAAGGACTCGACATTCACTGGTTTTTCACAAATGAGAACTTTCCCCAGTATCGTAAATTGAACAGGAAGACTAACAGATGAATCTGCAACAGGCCTACTGAACTCCCTACTGTTAAGTAGGTATTCTTTTGTGGTCTTTGGTGGTAGACGTTGGGGCCTTTGAGGTCGTGATCAATATGTACCATGTCGTGTATACTCATTTTCCCA
>NW_026435657.1:0-227 GCF_001194135.2 Octopus bimaculoides
TAACCTCGGTATATGTAAATAGACCTTATATAGTTATGAATATAGTAGTTGTAGTAGTATTCATAGAAAAAAAAATCTGTTTGAAACATTGTGAGATAGGGCAAGTCTCTGCGATAACAGTACAATAACAATCATACTAATATTGCTAGTGAGAACAATGCCAATAGTAATGTCAGTACTAATAATGATGATGTTAATTATGATACATTAAGACAAATATTTATGCC
>NW_026435658.1:0-335 GCF_001194135.2 Octopus bimaculoides
GTTGTATGGTTTGAACTAAGCTTTATTGCCAATTCTTCTACTAATAATGCTGGATTTACTCAAGGAGCTTATCATCAACCTCAACTGGACACCCTGTTCAATCTTCATCTTCAAGGCTGAAGTCTCCACTTCTGAATTTTGCAAACTATCTTCTGCAAATTCTTTCATTCAAGCATTCTTTCCCATAAACTGAGTCGCTTCGGCTGCAGAGTTTCCTTTTTTGTACTCATAAAGCATTATGTGCCTTAAAAGCTCTTTGGATACTTCCATGTTAAAAAAGGTTTGAATCAAAGAAATTTTAATTCTATTATTCTGTAAAATAATATTCAATTAGT
>NW_026435659.1:0-593 GCF_001194135.2 Octopus bimaculoides
ACACATATATATATGCACATATACATATACATATTCATATATGATCAAGAGTTGTTGAGCATTTGCATCCATCAGTATCTTGAATACGAATTCGTATGCGTATGAACACCTATTTCTATATCTGCGTATTTGATAGCTTTTGTCTACAGCCACATGAATAGGTGTCTCTCTACAAATAGATTGTATATACATATATAAGTGTATGAATGTAAGCAAATGGTGTATATGAATGCGAAGGTCTTTAAATACTTACATTCATCTATATACATTAAAAAAAACACCGAACGTCTGTAGAAGCCTGCAAAGGGATGCATGTCTCCGTCTATCAGTATGCCGGCTTCATAATGTTGAAGCGGTTTCGCTCTTGCCTTCATGTGCACTGGTTTCATTTTGTGGTCCTGGCGATGCAATATATGCAGCGACATGCATTTTATACATGCATATGAGTAATTAAATATAAGTGTAAGAATGAAAGTTGAGGAAGCGTATAGAGGCAGTAAAGTGTAGGTATGTCATGTTGCCTGTTTCTTCATGCGTCATAACGTTTTGTGTATATATATATATATATATATATATATATATATATATATATA
>NW_026435660.1:0-203 GCF_001194135.2 Octopus bimaculoides
TACGAACGAATGTACGTACGTACGAATGAACGAATAAACGAATGTACGAACGAATGTATATATGAACGAACGATCTAACGAACGATCGAACGAAAGAATGATCGAACGAGCGTACGAACGAACGAAATAACGAAATAACGAACGAAAGAATGAACGAACGAATGAACCAAAGAACGTACGTACGTACGAATAAACGAACGAAC
>NW_026435661.1:0-211 GCF_001194135.2 Octopus bimaculoides
CGTAGGTGCACGCTCACACGCATACAAACGCACACAAAAACACCTACACGTGCACGCTTATGGTTTTTCTTACTTCATCCTACCTTTTGTACATTCTGTGCGTATATATATGTATATATATCAATGTGTGGCGTGCATGCGTATATGTACAGGTAGGTGTATGCGTGTGTGTATGTATGTATGTATATATATATATATATATATATATATA
>NW_026435662.1:0-433 GCF_001194135.2 Octopus bimaculoides
CATTACACATTCTATACAGTATGTCTGTGACCGAGTTGTAGTGTGTTCGTGAGTTTATATTTTCTATTAAGAGAGATTAACTTGTTTTGGGTGTGATCGAGAATATATGTGTGCTGTGTGTACATATGTATTTGTAGTGCAGGTCTTCAGTGTATGCGTAGCAGCAACGCTCTTCACAAACCTGAACAGTAATCCAATGATGTGGGAAAGACTTGAGATTTGTAGAATGGCAGCGTTTGCTTTACGCTGGTCAGTATTTTCTGACCTTAAAAAGGAATCTAAGTCTTTCCAGCATAGTGGTCTATGTATGCATACGTACTGGTATACAAACAGACAAACAGATCCCTCCACACACACACACAAACATACGTACATACATACATATATACATACATGCATACACACATATCCATACACACGCATATATACAATC
>NW_026435663.1:0-256 GCF_001194135.2 Octopus bimaculoides
TTGCCTTGATCCCGAAGTCGCTAACTACTAATCTATGTTGTGGGGTACATATATGTATGTATATATAGATATATATATATGTAGATATAGATGTGTATGTATATATAGATATATATATGTAGATATAGATATGTATGTATGTATATATAGATATAGATATGTATGTATATATGGATATGTATGTATATATAGATATGTATGTATGTATACATATATATGTATGTGTATATAGATATATATGTACATATAGATGTAT
>NW_026435664.1:0-219 GCF_001194135.2 Octopus bimaculoides
ACTCTTTTAAACAAAATAATATATATTCCTCTATACACAATCATACAAAAAACCCCCGTTTTTTGTATTTATTTTTACTCGCATATATAGATATACATATATATACATGTATGCACATATGTATGTAGATGTATATATATATATTTTGACCGAGACCTTTGGAAATGTGCTACTACTGACCGAGACCTTTGGAAATGTGCTGTGCGTGAGAAGACCCGG
>NW_026435665.1:0-259 GCF_001194135.2 Octopus bimaculoides
TGTTTTAGAAGCATTGAGATGTCTTAAAAGTGTGGACATGGTCAAATAGCTACAGGTCTTCTAGGTCTTACATAGATAGGATATTCATTAGAAAATTGGATAAAGAAATAGTTACGCGTCCACAATTTCACTTGATCAGTTACAGTGACCACAAGATGGTAACTTGTAAACTGCTCCTAGACAAGATATGTAGTAAGGGTTCCGGCTATTGGAAACTCAATAAGTCCCTTTTGGCGATTGAGGAGTACAGGAGCCGGAT
>NW_026435666.1:0-539 GCF_001194135.2 Octopus bimaculoides
ATTGGAGAGTCTTTGAATTCTGCAATTCTTCCAGATACAAATGGATAGGTATTATATGTCTAGTTTATGGCGGTGTGGAGAGAATACGCGTTGTTACTGTAGTGATTGGTAATTGCACTCCAATGCCAACAGAAAGTATGTGCGGAGGTGGTGGGAGTGATAGATGGAAGTAGAGGTGTTATGAAGAATGAGGAGGATAAGAGGAAAGTGTATTTGGATTGGGAGTGAAAAACAGAGAACGAATATTAAAGTGTTTGTGAGATACAGATATAATAGAGAGAAAAGGGAGGTACAACGACATCAGGAAGAAGTATGTAATGGAAAATGAAGTAGAGGGAACGTGGCATGGGTGGGGTGGGAAATAAATAATTGAAATATCAGAGGGTGATATTATTCCAACGATACAACACAAGAATATGTAACAACGACAATGTATGTACATCACAACATATATACAAACATACACATACACATGTGAGTGTATGTATGAATGAATGTATGTATGTATGTATGTATATATGCATAATATATATATATAT
>NW_026435667.1:0-290 GCF_001194135.2 Octopus bimaculoides
ACAGGAAATAAAAGTTGATTGTGAGTAAATACTTGTGACTCAGCTGGAGTCACAAGTTATTGTAGAAGACATTTGCCCAAGGTACCATGCAAATGAACTAGACCTGGAACCATGTGGATGAGAAACAAACTTCTTACCACACAGCCACGAGTACATGTGTGTGTGTGTGTGTATGTGTCTGTTTATGTCTGTGTGTGTCTGTGTATGTGTGTGGCATGTATATAACCGTAGAAATAGATAGACAGACAGACAGGCAAACAGATAGATACATACATACATACATACATACA
>NW_026435668.1:0-879 GCF_001194135.2 Octopus bimaculoides
ATATATATATATGTATGTATATATACATGTATATATGTATGATATGTATGTATATCTATTTATGCATGTATGCATGTATGTATACATATATGTGTATGTATGTATGTATGTATATAAATATCTATATACACGCACATACAGTGTGACAGAGACATAGACAGACAGAAAGAGAAAGAGAGACCCAGCTAACCAGACACGAAACATAGATAGATAGATAGATAGATAGATAGATAGACTTATCAACCAGTATGTAGACCAATTCCACGTGGCTTTCTTTTGGGCGCTATTGCGTTTTGTATGTTGATAACAAATAATCCAAGAGGAATTGTGATAGTTGAAATAAATACATTTACGATGAGATGAGGAAGACATCAGACTGCTCAGGTTACCGTATTTCATGCTATATAAGGCGGAATTTTTTTTTTTTTCTCAAAAATTCACCCTGTGCCATGTATGCGAAGTTGCGCCCCCCCCCCCCTGTTTTAATGCACTTAAAACTGATTATTCACTTCCAGAATATGCGTTGCTGAAATCGGGGCGCGTCTAATATGTATTGCGTCAAATACGGTATATGTCTTTTACCGATGAAGAGAGAGAGAAAGAGAGAAAGAGATCTGTGTGTTGTAGTTGAAAATTATTGAGATACTATTTAACTAAACCACACCTAATTCTTTCTCTTCAGACTCGAAACCCGATCCTTTTACTAACCTCATGATTTGCATTTGCGAGCACTTGGCATAAGCTTCATGTCGTTGCATTCGACAATATCTAGCTACCTATCTATCCATCTATTTATCTACTCATTTATCTATCTATCTATCTATGAAAGTAAACCATTTATCATCATAAATATACAGGGATTAGCATTGAGTTGCTTCT
>NW_026435669.1:0-691 GCF_001194135.2 Octopus bimaculoides
GTATATATATATAAAACCACACACACTCACATATATATATGTATATATGCATGTATATACATACATACATTCATACATACATACATACATACACACACACACACACACACATATATATATATACATATGCATGAATGTTTGTGGGTGTGTGGGTGTGTGCGTGGGGGATGTCTGTATCCATGTATGTATGTTTGTATAACGTTTCTAAAAGATACGTCTGCATCAAAATGGTGTAGTAAAGACACCGAACTACATAAATGATTAAATGATCAACTGAGATAACGAAACGATATGTTAAGAAGAAGAACGAAAACAAGGACGAAAGTCAACTCTATGAACATATATCAATATACACTTCAAGATATTAAATATAAATGTATATACACCCTTCAAAATGATATATTGAAATTGCAAAATATATAAATAATATATAAATACTAACAACAAATAAATCGTCCATTGGATGTGATCAATTATTAACCGAATTTTCCCCCTTGCTCATGTTATTTCCCTCTAAGAATATTTCAAAGATTTCAAAACACTGTGTAAAACGGCCATTTCTTTAACTTTTCAATTCCTTGAAATTTTTCCTTTCATTTCTATATTTCTGGTTTCATTGACTTCTCAATTGCTGAACTTTACTCTTCTATACTCTCCACCTTGCCACACACGATCAATCAATCATTGATAT
>NW_026435670.1:0-639 GCF_001194135.2 Octopus bimaculoides
CACACACATAGATGTGTGCGTGTTTGAACATCTGTGTGTTTGCGTATGTGCATGTATGAATGAGTACTCATATACTTATAGTTAATATATCGCATTGTATATTGCTATTTCTATCGTAATCCTTTCAAAAGTAGAAAACGTCTCTAAATATATTTCGGCAATTGAAGAACCTCTGAATACACTTTAAATTTCACATTAAATGGAGTACAGTGGTGCTACATTAGTATTAGTTCATGTTTTAAAATCTATTATTATATACACATAAGCGCGCACACACGCACACACACTCGCGCATACACGCACACACACACATATCGTATTATTCTATCATTCACGCACAAATAGGTGCGTTAACATCTCTGTATCTAAATGTGTGTAAGGGGCGTGCGTGTGTGCATTTGTGTGTGTGTTTGTGTGTGTATATGTGTGTGTATGTGTGTGTATGTGTGTGTGTACTCAGGTCAAACTTAATAGTGGAGTGACATTTTAGGCATGAGTCGTGGTTGGAAATATACAAATCTCCGCATCATAAAACGTTAAGTAGCAAAAATTTTATTGCATAGTATTATATACATACTAACATACATTAACATACATACATATAATATGTATGTATGTATGTATGTATGTATGTATGTA
>NW_026435671.1:0-218 GCF_001194135.2 Octopus bimaculoides
TATTATTATTATTATTATTATTATTATTATTATTATTATTATTAAGAACCATGCGAGAAAAGTTACCGGAGCCGAGCAACTTATTGCTAACTCGTGTATTAAAAATGACCGTTGTGGTTATCCGGCATCTGAAACCGAATTAAGAGGAAACCCGTTAACTACCAGAATAATATATCACTTTAAACACACCTTCAGAATTGTGTGTGTGTGCGTGCGTG
>NW_026435672.1:0-602 GCF_001194135.2 Octopus bimaculoides
GTGTGTCTGTGTGTGTGTGTGTCTGTGTGTGTGTGACTACTTGTGTGTGTATGCGTGCGTGCACAATCTATGTATACCTTCTCGATCTTCTTGCGCATAACCCGGAGCGTTCTTGTGTACACTGGTCTGTCCTTGAACGGTTCCAGTTGCGTAGCAGTTTTCCAAACATTTCATGATCTAGGATTTCGCCTGTCACGTCTCATGCAACAGACTACTTTTAAAAAATCAATAAACACGCACAAACATATAGATCTATGTATGTGTGTGTACATATATATATATATATACATATATATATATATATATATATATATATATATATATATATATATATATATATATATATATATATATATATGCTAACAAACATACACGCACACACACACACACACACACACACACACATACATATATATATATATACGCAGGCATGGATGTGTGGTAAGTAGCTTGCTTAACAACCACATGGTTCCGGATTCAGTCTCACTGCGTGGTGCCTTGGGTAAGTGTAATCTACTATAGCCTCGAGCCGACTAAAGCTTTGCGAGTGGATTTTGTAGAGGGAAACTGAAAGCAGCCCGTCTCATCAATATATATATATA
>NW_026435673.1:0-397 GCF_001194135.2 Octopus bimaculoides
CACACAAACACACATATACATACACACAAACACACATATACATACACAAACACACATATACACACAAACACACATACAAACACACATATACACACACACACACATATACACACACACACACACATATACACACACACACACACATATACACACATATACATACACACAAACACACATATACATACACACAAACACATACATACACACAAACACACATACATACACACAAACACACATACATACACACAAACACACATACATACACACAAACATACATATACATACACACAAACATATACATACACACAAACACACATATACATACACAAACACACACAAACACAAACACACACAAACACACACACATATATATACATACACACACATATATTGTAAC
>NW_026435674.1:0-339 GCF_001194135.2 Octopus bimaculoides
TATATATATATATATATATATATATATACATGTACATATGTATGTATATGTATAGATTAATGTATATACTCTTTGGTTGTGTGTAAATATATAATCGTACGTATGCACACTTGTATTTGCATTAATTCAAATCAAAAGGTATTCATCCATATATACGCATGTATATACATACATGAAAGTAATTTTGTATGCATGTATGTAAATAAATACATATGTATATATATACACATACGTATACTATATCTTTCTATAAACATATATATTTGAATATATGCACTTGTGAACATGTGTTATATATACATTATATATATATATATATATATATATATATATATATAT
>NW_026435675.1:0-217 GCF_001194135.2 Octopus bimaculoides
TGTTGAGCCTACTCCCAGGTATAGCAACTAGCTAATTCTTCCATTCAAAATCACCAATAACAGGAAATTTATCTGCAACTACTGTGAGATATCCAACCAGTTTATTTATCTCAGCTCTAGAATGACAGCATTCCCTATAAAATGATATTGTAGCTATTTCAATTCCTAGTTCTCTCACTGTGTTACTGATCCATGTTAATAATAAATAAATTTAAGT
>NW_026435676.1:0-281 GCF_001194135.2 Octopus bimaculoides
ATATATATATATAAATAGATTAACAGAATGAGGTAAAAAATCGAAGGGTGTGAAAGTTTTCAGAACATTTATAAAGAGAAAGTCTTACAGCTGTTTCGTAATATTTGATGTATCCCCTCACCAAAAAACGGCGCGAGAAAATGTTAGTTATTATAGAGAAGATACGAAATACAGAGTGAAGTGGAGGAATGAAACCAGATGTGAGATATGTAAGGATATTGTATGTGCAGTTCCATTATTTAAGCAGCTTGGCGTGTATATAAGTTTCCTGTACCTATATA
>NW_026435677.1:0-279 GCF_001194135.2 Octopus bimaculoides
CATCATCATCATCATCATCACCATCATCATCATCATCATCACCACCACCAAAATCAATATGAATAACAAGTCATGCACACATGTTGTCGTGCATCTTCGCCTTCGACTGTTGTCAAATGATGAGACAGAGTAAGAGGGATGAATAAGTAGATCAAATTTAGTCTTCCAATCTTCAAAGCTAGAAGAGAGAAGTGATAGATCCAAGTATCTGTCAACCAGCAATATTGCACAGGGTCAACATCAATAAGAGCTTAACTATCAAAGCATAAACACCACCAC
>NW_026435678.1:0-470 GCF_001194135.2 Octopus bimaculoides
GATTAATGAAAACTATGAATAACCATTTACTGTATCTGTATACAATATAGTAACTTTATTTTAGATACGTTTGACCTAGGTGCCTTACGATAATTTTTCCCCTGTTCCATTATAAACTGGTCTGCTAGTAGAGAACCCCCACCCCATAGTAGTTTGTCACCAAACCCTAAGAAATTTTATAACTATATCATCCATGTTTACTGTCTATACTGTTTATATCCCTTACCCTACAAAGAAAATGCCAGTGTCCTCTTAAGCTTTGAATCATTAGGTCTGATAAGATGATCCATAAATCAGAAACTAAAAAAAAAACAAATAAAATCAGTGACAGTTAAAAATCTGCTTAGAATTATTTACTAGTGTGTATGGTCTGGCTAAGTCAAAATGTATTCTTCCTTTCTACTTGGAGAGTTTAGATTAAATTATAAAAATATGTCCTGTTTAAATGTAATTTCATTAAATTTCTATAT
>NW_026435679.1:0-483 GCF_001194135.2 Octopus bimaculoides
GTGCTCCAGTATGGCCGCAGTCAAATGACTGAAACAAGTCAAAGAGTAAAATAAAAAAGGAAAAAAAAAATTCAGTAAAGAGTAATTGCCCTTGGTTTAATCGTATGTGTTTCACCCGGACTATTCCCATTTTATTGTAAACATGTACATTGTACAGTTGACTAAAAATCAAAAGCTATTTAATACTTGTTATCATACAAATTTTTGTAAGAGTATTTTTAAGTAAATCTTTCTGCTTCGAATACTCTACTTTTATCATTTTTATCACTAGTTAATTCCTTTTGAAACTTAGAAAAATATTCTGTTACCACTTTACTCAGTTCTCTATAATATCTGTTTTTAACGAATACGAACATCTTCAAATTCGCAGACGTTGTTTCATAAGTTCATATCCCTCCAAACTAAACCTCCTACATACGTACATACAGTCATGCGTACATGCGTACATACATACATACATACATACATACATACATACATACA
>NW_026435680.1:0-257 GCF_001194135.2 Octopus bimaculoides
AGGGGAGGGTAAAGAAACGAACCTCGCCAAGAGAGAGTTGCTATGGAGACTGGTTTTCGTTCTGAAGTCGTCTGCAAAATTGACTTCGAAAACGCCGAGTCTGAGAAACGACAAAAAATGGCGAAGTAAAGCCGTAAATAATATTAGATAATATCGGTAAATTCGCCACGAAGGGCAGGTTTCCCGTGCAAACAAATTGTACAACCTAAATGCATCAGTTGTTGCACAACTTCTACATAGAAAAATATAATCCCCAA
>NW_026435681.1:0-209 GCF_001194135.2 Octopus bimaculoides
ATCTATCTATTTATTTATTTAGCAATCTATCGATGCATATAATGATTACACAAGCATCATTCGTATCCATTTATACGTATACACACACATATGCATATATACTCACATATAGAGAGAGGGGAGAGGGAAATGTGTGCAAAAACTAATGATGCTTGCATAATCATCATAAGCATGTGTGATTATATGCACAAATATTCAGACACACACAC
>NW_026435682.1:0-271 GCF_001194135.2 Octopus bimaculoides
TATGTATGTATATATATATGTATACATATATGTATGTATATATATACGTATATATATATGTCTATATATAAATATATTTATGATCATATATATATATATATATACAACTATTCGTATATATTTTGCATCTCTCCAAGTAGAGTCATACTTATATGACCACATAGAGGCGCGTGCACGCACACACACACGCTCACAAAAATACATACATGGTAAAAAATTACGAAAAATTACGATTTATGCATTGTTGTCTCTCAAATATTTAAAATCTACA
>NW_026435683.1:0-104 GCF_001194135.2 Octopus bimaculoides
AGCAATAAACACTGTGAATATGCAGAAAACAACTTCTGCCACATTCCAGGAAGAAAAAACTAGATGTAGTTGATAGCTTCCGCTATCTAGGTGACCAAGTTAGT
>NW_026435683.1:265-378 GCF_001194135.2 Octopus bimaculoides
GAACAGCCATGCATCATAGCAGTGAAACATGGACCGTGACTGTTGAAGACATGCGTAGGCTCACAAGGAATGAAGCAAGTATGCTCCGATGGATGTGTAATGTCAGTGTGCAT
>NW_026435684.1:0-235 GCF_001194135.2 Octopus bimaculoides
AGAGAGAAAATATGTCATTGTAGCTTATTAATAGAGGGGAAAAAAAGTTATTCAATTAGAACTCATACGTCACCTTGAGAGTGTAGGATTTCTGATGTCCGTATTTGCGTGTAAATAAAAAGTAAATATACAACGAATAGTGGGGGCGGGGAGATAACTGCCACATCACAACGAATTGTATAATATAGTGTTTATAATATAAGTGCATTCAAAAATATATACGTACATACATACA
>NW_026435685.1:0-697 GCF_001194135.2 Octopus bimaculoides
ATATACATACATATATATGCATATGCATTTATCTATCTATATATCATTGATAGATATATATATAAATAGATGGATAGAGATAAATAGATAGATAGATAGATAGATAGATAGATAGATAGATAGATAGATAGATAGATAGATAGATAGATAGATAGACAGACAGACAGACAGACATGCACACGTATAAATATTCATACACGTATATAAATATTCAGCAAGAAAACTTTTCATCGCAATCTTTAATCACAATCTTCATACGCTGTTGATAACATTATCATTTTTTTTTTCTTTTATTTCGTCTATCCGTTTTATTCTATCCATTTTCCCCTCTTTTAGAAATGGAGATGTGATTGTTGGAATTTCAATCGTGTCAGAGACCATTGTTGATAATTGCCCTCCTATTTATTTATATTTATTTTATGTATTTGTTTATCATCATATATACACGTTTTATATATTTCTGCTCAATATTTTGCTCTAGTTAATATATATATAGAGCACATTATATGATAATATATATGTAATAATATATAAATGTGTGTGTATATATACATATATGTACACACACACACACATATATCTACACACATTATATATATATGCACATTATACATATATATAAATGTATATGTATTATATATGTAGTAATATATGTGTGCCTATATATGTGTACATATATACATATATATATATATAT
>NW_026435686.1:0-425 GCF_001194135.2 Octopus bimaculoides
AACGTTCTAGTTCACTTCCGCTGTTTACAGCAGTGCTTGGAAGGAAGGTACGTAGCATGTGATCGTCGCATTGACAATGACAGAGAAAGTTGTCATGGCGATACCTGCTCAGCGACCTACACAAAGTTGCAGAAACTGTATGGAGGGGAGTGTATTAGCCGCACACAAGTATAGGAGGGGTTCAGACCTTTCCAGGATGGAAAATGTCGATATTTACGAACGTTCTGGGAGACCCGCAACCAGCAGAAGTGAGAAAAACATCGCAGATATACGTGCAGCTGTGAGGGGAAATCATCGAATCACCATCCATGAGTTATCAGAGGATGTACAGATTAGTTACGGTTCAGTTCAGTCCATTACCATTGAAGATTTGGATATGAGACGCGAGTCTGCTAAGTTTGTGCCAAAACTGCTTTCAGCTGACC
>NW_026435687.1:0-233 GCF_001194135.2 Octopus bimaculoides
TATGTATGTATGTATGTATGTATGTATGTATGTATGTATGTATGTCTAAATCAATATAATTCTATAATTGCCGTGATGATTGTCATCTGCAGGGATTAAAACAACAAATTAATATAATCCCTCTTTCGCTTTAATTCCCATGCAACGATAAAGATGACAATAAATTTCACTCATTGACAAATTGCTTAGTTTGTGGTGGTGGTCGTGGCAGTGTCGGTCCTGTCGTTGTTGTT
>NW_026435688.1:0-508 GCF_001194135.2 Octopus bimaculoides
TAAATATATATATTATATATATATTATAGATATATCTTATGTATATATATATATATATATACATGCTTATTATATATATGCTTACATATAAACACACGTGCAAAAATATATGCAGATACAGACATAAACAGACATATATATGTGTGTGTGTGTGTGTGTGTATGTATGCATGTATGTATATATATGTATGCATGTATGTATATATATGTGTATATATATATGTATATGTATGTATGCATATAAACACGTATAACAACCCGTGTTATGATGGATGTATAGTTGTAAACGCCCCATCAATTACAATTGCGATTGCTGGATGCCACACAAGAAAATACAAAATAGCCAATCTCATTATGGTAAAGAAAATGAAGACAAGCACACATCCATAGACACACGTATAAGTACCTACACGCACACGTATATACGCACACCTAGACACACATGCACATACACACACACATATATGTATATGCTTGAATTCACTTATGTAGATATATATATATATATA
>NW_026435688.1:1574-2256 GCF_001194135.2 Octopus bimaculoides
ATATATATATATATGAATCTTTTATCTTTTACGAGGAATGTCACATGTATCCAGGGGTGGATGTAAACATATCTTACAATGGCACCTGTAACAAAATACGTGTCACTAAAGAATATTACAGCCGAATAAAGAAAATTTGGACCTCAGAATTTTCTGCATCCAATAAAACAGAACTCATACCAACATTTGGGCTGTTTGATTGGACGCTTGATGAGATCCGGCCATTGATGTCAAAACCCGAAAAATACTAATAAGTACACATAATTTCCACATAAACAGTGACGTAGACCGCCCATACCTAAAACGGAAAGAAGGCGGCAGAGGCTTAACATCGATCCAAAATGCTTTTGAATGTCGCATAATATCCCATCGGTAACATCTTTTAACCACCAAGTGTCGAAGTGCATCCCTTGACCAAGTGTGCATATATGAGACTGATAACATCATGAGACATGGAAGGCAGCTCCTTGAGCAACACTCTTTGTCTGATAACTTAGAATATATACCCAAAGATGCTGCACGATCCTACCGTAACATATCAGGATGAGCCTATATGACTATGCTTGGATACGTTAGTAGAAAGCTCCGTGATGATAGTAGTACATGTGTGTGTGTGTGTGTGTGTGTGTGTGTGACTGGCTTCTTTCAGTTTCTATCTACCAAATCCACTCACAAGGCTTTG
>NW_026435689.1:0-214 GCF_001194135.2 Octopus bimaculoides
ATAATAATAATAATAATAATAATAATAATAATAATAGTAGTAATATCTTCAATAGTGATGATGATGATGGTGATGATGATGATATTAATAATGATAATAATAATAATAATAATAATAATAATAATAGCAATGGTGTAATAGAAATTGCAATAGTGACGACGAAAATGATAATGATGATGATGATGATGATGATGATGATGGTGGTGGTAGTGGT
>NW_026435690.1:0-204 GCF_001194135.2 Octopus bimaculoides
ATGAACGAAAGGACGAACGTACGTTCCTACGAACGAACGAACGTTCGTCCGTACGAATGAAAGTAAGAACAAACGAACTAAACTAAGTACGTATGAACGAAGGGTCGAACGAAATTAAGGATTGTACGAACGGACGATGAAACAAACGTACGTATGTAGGTAAGTACATACGTTCGAATGAACGAACGATCGAACGAACGTATA
>NW_026435691.1:0-206 GCF_001194135.2 Octopus bimaculoides
TTAAGTTTTAATTCGCTATTAATGTATACGTAATATAAAAACATTATTTATTAAATGAAAATTTTATAAATTACATGTATAATTTTTGAACGCGGGATAGCTGTGGGAAGAGCCTAAATAGCTGGGTAATCACAATTAAAAGACGACGAGAAAAAAACAAAAAGTTACCGACAAGTACTCGAAACTTGCACCTTATTCACAGTTTC
>NW_026435692.1:0-217 GCF_001194135.2 Octopus bimaculoides
AAACTTATGTGCTAAACACATGCTGCTACTACTACTACAACTACTACTACTCTTGCTGCTGCTACTACTACTGCTACTATTGTTACTGCTGCAACTACTACTACTACTACTATTGTTGCTACTACTACTACTGTTGTTGCTGCTGCAACTACTACTACTACTATTGTTACTACTACTACTACTGTTGTTGCTGCTGCTGCTACTACTACTACTACTA
>NW_026435694.1:0-360 GCF_001194135.2 Octopus bimaculoides
TTATTATTATTATTATTATTATTATTATTATTTTTATTATTATTATTAGCCAATAAGTTGAATAATTAACCAATTATTATTATTGTTGTTGTTATTATTATTATTAGCCAATTAGTCGACTAATTAACCAATTAACTAATTAATTGCTTGACCAATCGTTTGATCAGTCATTCGGTTGGTTGTCAGAGTTCTTTCATCGTCAATTGCGACTTCATCAATGAGACATAACTTTGTCTACACCAAATCTTCCACAGTCACGAACTAGACCCTGCGTTCTCTCTCTATATATATACATTTATGTATACAATCTTGCATGCATGCTACACACACACACACACACACACACACACACACACACAC
>NW_026435695.1:0-560 GCF_001194135.2 Octopus bimaculoides
TGGTTGTACAAATGAAAGAAAAGAGCACTCAACACACTTCTTAGAGTATGTATTTATTTGTTTAAAGAATTTGACTCAGAATTGCATTACTTAAAGCTTAACAGATGTGAGAACATTCTTGAACATTTGTATGTGTGTATGTCCACCTTGGACTACATTATCGAGTATATACTCCTATTTGTGAGACAGCTGGCTTTTATATAAAAGCAGGTTTGGCTACTATTTCTGCCAGGTCGAGAGGCCATGTAGAGGCTTGTGTTATTTTTATTGAAATGCCAAAAGCTCGGAGCAGGTAACCATTCCTTAATTTTACTGGTTTAACAAGTCTGTCAGGAATACAAATGACACCGATTGATTCTCCTGTATCTCTTTGTTATTTTAAAAATAGGGTCTGTGGACTTCTACCTTTTATTGCAGGGCAGTGGGGGGACGGGGCACACGACCACCCCTACCACAGACACCACCACCATTACCAAATTTACATCCATAACCATCATCATCATCAGCACCTTCACCAGTTACCCTCACCACTGTCACCACCACCACTGTCACCACCACCA
>NW_026435696.1:0-258 GCF_001194135.2 Octopus bimaculoides
TTTTTAACTATGGTTGTGACACCATACCTGTGTATTGTCTTATGCAAAAATGATTATATTCTGTGACGTACATTGAAATCGTCTCCAATCTCCTTATCAGGAGACTTATGTTTCCATAAGCATGCTTCTATGAGCACATGCACTTATTTGAGCACATACACACTGATATACATATGCAGATAAATAAATACTACACTACCCCACCACTCATCAATATATATATATACTCTAGGCTTCTTTCATTTTCCAACTAACAAA
>NW_026435697.1:0-114 GCF_001194135.2 Octopus bimaculoides
CACACACACACACACATATCCATATATACATGCATGCACAAATGCATACATACCCACGCGCACATGCATAGATACAAACACATACATACATATACACACATACATGCATATATA
>NW_026435697.1:323-553 GCF_001194135.2 Octopus bimaculoides
TACATACATCCAAACATACATACATATATACATACATAAATACATACATACATCCATATATACAGACATACTTACATACATAAATACTTCCATCCATACATACATTACAAGTTCAGATTCATACCCGTGGTTGATGGGGCATGTAACGAACTGCCTCAACAAAAACCTAGAAAAATTAGGATTCTCAAAACTTGAAAGAAAAAGGCTAATTAGAAGACTACAGATTCAAG
>NW_026435698.1:0-499 GCF_001194135.2 Octopus bimaculoides
CTTTATAAGATGTTTTGAATTTTTTATTCGCATTGTTAGCAGCTTTGAGCTGTATGGAACTTATAGAAATTCCATTCAACTTCGATATAGGAGGAATTGTGTAACTGACAATGGTAACAAATGTATTTTATCGTATATCGTTCACTTTTTGTCCTCTCTACGAACCGTCTAATTGCTCGAAGCTTGCTAACTTCTTATACACACAAGTTTACAAACAGATCAGATTTCAGATTCGCAACACATCCCCCTCACTTCCCCACTAAACCCTAACCAATAAAACAACTATCTGAATTCAGTTCGCTTCGAGCCAAGCTGGTTGAAAAATCCTGAACGAAGCTGCACAGAAAATTATGCCCGGCTGCATGGGATTGCGCATACTCAGTGCAGGGGAAACACGTGTAGGTCGTCGTAACCATAAAAGTATGCTGTGCGACATTGCAAAATAAGAGGAGATAAATTTTGAGGATATACCAGTCTCCATATTCTCTACCGTTATTTT
>NW_026435699.1:0-372 GCF_001194135.2 Octopus bimaculoides
GTGTGTGTGTGTGTAGTTTCACTCTAAAGTTGTACGGATTTGTGAGCGAGTACATATATCTGTGTGGAATTTAGTCATGTATATATATATATATATATAATTTTATACTGTACAGAAGGATATGGACATAAGCAACGCAAATCACATAGAACAACAACTTTATATGGGCATATATGGTAAAAAAAAAACTATATACAAACACACATACATACACATATATATATATACATCCATACGCATATACATACATACATATATACAGGAAAGAACAGGCATGTATATACATGCACAGAAGGCTTACATTGTGTAGGAAATGGAATGGAATGAAAAGGTGTATGGGCGTACATTAACCGTATTTACTAATATGTGCGT
>NW_026435700.1:0-230 GCF_001194135.2 Octopus bimaculoides
CAACGACAGGTAAATGAAAAAGAAACAAAGAAACAGAAATATATATTAGTAAAAACTTATGTATATACATGCGAGTAGTATGTATGTATGTATGTATGTATGTATGTATGTATGTATGTATGTATCTATCTATCTATCTATCTATGTATCTATCTATCTCATAAACAAATAGTAACCTATATAGTATTTAGAAACAAAGCATAGAAACGAGAAAATGCAAATTGGACAAA
>NW_026435701.1:0-390 GCF_001194135.2 Octopus bimaculoides
ATATATATATATATATATATATATATATATATATACATGTATATGAACATACGTGTAGATTTATACATGCATATATACACATAGATGTATACACACACCCATACACGTACTCAAACACACATATATGTGTATGTATGTATTTACGTGCATGTGTATAAGTATATACATACGCACATATATATATATATATATACATATATATATATGTATATATATGTGTGTGCGTGTGTCTATTTGTGTTTGTGCATACAGAAACATATGCACAGCGCAGTAGTAAGAGAAGGTTGATAAGCAGATCAACAGATATGCTACAATATTAATGTGTGTGGATACGGGTACATACATCTATAGATGCGTGTATGCGTGTACGTATGTGCGCGTGTATATATA
>NW_026435702.1:0-484 GCF_001194135.2 Octopus bimaculoides
AGGGAGAGACAGGAAATGGATGGACATTTTTGTCAGTGTGTATTTTAACATGTCTTCAATTAATAATCAGGAAGTTCTATAGTCAGCAAAAAGAACAGAGCTTGGGGGAATGCGGGTAAGGTGTATATAGTATATGGAAGCAGATTGTCTGGAGCAGGGTAGGACTGAGGCAGAAGCGAACGTAGCATGGTAATAAGATATGAAAATGTGGTGTACAGAGCAGATGTTGGAGGTATAAAGTACAGAGTCAGTGAGTGGAGCAGAGGTAAGCTGTAAAGGTAGGGAGTTTGTGAAGGATGTAGAGATGCAGAGATCGACAGGGAGGAGTGTAGTGTTTGGAGGCATGGAGCAGAGCAGGGTTTAAGTATGGTGTGCAACACATACACACGTTCAGCATGTTTAACAAGCGCTAAATTACTAACGCTGATTTTGCATGTTGTCATCTTTTGTCTCTTCACTTTAATATTTATGTATTCTAGCATCA
>NW_026435703.1:0-412 GCF_001194135.2 Octopus bimaculoides
ACCACCACTACCATCTTCATCCTCCTCCTCCTCATCATCATCATCATCATCATTACAGTTATTATTATCTGCTTCAGCTAAATGTTACCAGGTTATCAGGTCTCCCGAGAAAGATGTGTAAGAGACCTATTTTGAGGACAATATATGCATGTGTGCACCAGATGAGAGTTGTTTTAAGATAAATAGTGGACAGAGTAATAGCTAAAAAGTGGAACAACATGTACAGGTAATGGTGGTGGTGGCAGCAGTGGTAGCAGTGGTGGTCGTTGTCTTCATTATCTTCATCACCTAGTGGCGGTACTGGTGGGATTCTCATATTGTGTGTGTGTGTGTGCTTATCTCATCATTGTTCAATGGTTGCAAAAACAAGCTGCTTGTTTCTAATCCCCTGTGAAAAATATGTCATGCCATG
>NW_026435704.1:0-282 GCF_001194135.2 Octopus bimaculoides
ATTGTCATCATGATCATCGTCCTCGTTATTATCATAAACAACGACAACAAAAAACAGGAACAAAAACATCATCGTCATCATCATCGTTTATATAATCGTCGTGTTCTCTAGAGAGAGAAACTTCAGTTATTTCATATTATTGTTATTACTAAACTGACGGTTGATTTGGTAGAATGATTTTTGGCATATATATTTTCGCAACCCTAGATGACAAAGACTATGTTCTTATCTCCATTAATTTTATTCAAGGGAAAAGATCCCATTACACCACCACAACGTGTT
>NW_026435705.1:0-240 GCF_001194135.2 Octopus bimaculoides
GGGACTGAACCAGGAACCATGTGGTTAGGAAGCAAGCTTCTTACCACACAGCCACTTCTGCGCCTATATACATGTGTGAGTGTGTGTGTGTATGCATGTGAGTGTGTGTATATGTATGTATATATGTGTCTGTGTGTGTATATGTATGTATATGTATGTGTATATGTATATATATATATATATGTGAGTGTATATATATGTATGTATATGTGTGTGTGTATATATATATATATATGTGTG
>NW_026435706.1:0-342 GCF_001194135.2 Octopus bimaculoides
GAGCCAGACTTTAGATCATGCAGATGTAATTTAACCCACTCCGATGTTTCCAAAAGGACAGCTATAAATCGCTATGAGTAGAGCAACAGACTCCAGTAATTTGAGAATTAGTGTCGACCAAACAGAAAATATCATCTACAAAGAAATTTTGTAATGATATTGATATTATCGAAAGGAATATGGTTCATAATTTGAATAAGGAAATTTGTAAACTCTGAATGTATTAAAGTATGAACAAGTGTAAAATAGTGTAAACAACTAAAATAAAAATACATCCAAATTACACTTTTTCTGTAGTGGTTGAATGAAGTGCAGTCTTTCCTTTGGAGTGGTCCACCAAAA
>NW_026435707.1:0-324 GCF_001194135.2 Octopus bimaculoides
GATAATATTAGGGATAAAAATCCAAATTTACAGGTAAAAATTCAATTAAAAATCAATTTATCAAAATTTAAAATTAAATTAAGTTTCACAGTATAAAATATATAAATATATAATTTTAGAGAAAAGAACCAAAGTTCATGAACTCATCCATGAAAATCAAGTCACATATAGAAAAAATTAATAAGTATATACACGATAAATAAGTATAATAAAATACAAAGTAAAAATCATAAAATATATCATTATTTTATGATTTTTACTTTTTATTTTATTATATTTATTGTGTATTTACTTATTAATTTTTTCTATATGTGACTGTGGATT
>NW_026435708.1:0-488 GCF_001194135.2 Octopus bimaculoides
GTCAAGATATATAAAAATAAACAAGAATCAACCTACCACGATGTAGCCATGAAAGCACGATGACTTCTGTTCACAATTATATATCCATGAAAGAGATTTGAATTTATCCGGTTGCATCTCAGTAACATGTGCTTATACAGAATAATATTCAGCACTGAATATATTCTAATTATTGATAATATAATATAGGATAAATTCTTTATAATAATTTATCAAGTAGTCAGCGTGAAAAAAACCTCATAATGAAAAAATAACGAAACATTTCTTAATGAAAAATTTCATCATTTCTTCATAAATATAATTAATTATATATAAAGGGCATTAACTGTGTATTAATGCCTCACGCTTCGAGAGACTAAATAAGTCAAAAAGTACCAAAAAATTAAGCAACATATTGTGAACAGAAGTCATCATGCTGTGATGGCTACATCGTGGTACGTTGATTCTTATTTATTTTTATATATCTTGACCATACGTGTACTGATGAA
>NW_026435709.1:0-344 GCF_001194135.2 Octopus bimaculoides
TATATATATATTTATATATATATACATACCTATATATATGTGTGTATATTTATGTATATTTATATATGTATATATTGTACCTTGCGCATATAAAGAACATGAAAGAAAATACATATAAAAATAATCATATATAATGGATTTCAACTGACATTCTCCCATAAGTCAACAAATTAACAGACACAGGAGGCGCTTTCATTGGTTTATGCTCAGGCCTGTAATTATGTTTTAACCGGTGTGATATATGTACCAGAGTCTTCCAGATCGATGTGTATTGCTTAAGAGAAGAAGCCATATTGAAATATGGGCACCACAGAAAAAGTATGGGGCGTGAATGTTGTTTATTG
>NW_026435710.1:0-727 GCF_001194135.2 Octopus bimaculoides
TACAAACACACACGCATATATATGTGTATATACGCATGTAAAATAATAAGAAGCAAATGTGAAAAATTTATTTTTTATATAAAAGAAGAAAGATAAATGTATCTTGTATTTTCAGGTTCAATCCTGGCTTCAGGCCAAATATGCAACCTCCCCGATTATGTGCAGCTTGCTGACGCCTCCAACTGTGCCGGCTTCCTCCAGTGTATCAATCACAAGGTGACCCGCAGGGTTTGTGTCGAAGGCACACTGTTCAACGCTCTGACCAGATTATGTGACTTCCCATTCAACGTCGAATGTGGTTACCGACCAAACAAAGGGCCAGTAACTGTTGTCACCACACCCCCTACGACTACACAGGCCATTCCACCAACTCTGTCCCCTGCACAAAATGAGATCCTTAGACGTGAGTAATGCTTTTATGTTTGTTACAGTTGTTTAAGCCCCGGGGCATTCCTACTCTAGCAGATCTATAATCAAAAACAACACCACATGAAAAGCACCCAGTTACATTCTGTAAAGTGGTTGGTGTTAGGAAGGGCAGCCAGCTGTAGAAACCCTGCCAAACACAGACCTCACTGATGTTGGTGCCTCATCTATCTATCTATCTATCTATTTATCTTTTTTTTTCTCTCTCCTTCACCCTCTCAAAAAGAAAAGCTCTACATTGTATTTGTCCCCTCTGTGTGGCTAATAAAAGAAATGTATCTATCTATCTATCTATCTATCT
>NW_026435711.1:0-211 GCF_001194135.2 Octopus bimaculoides
TTACATTTTACATTTTCTTACCTTCTTTGTAATTACTATTGTTTTACTTGTGTACAGGACCACATCCTCACAAACTGGGGCTATTCACCTCTATAGCCTAGTAAGGTCCACATGACAGTGTGTTGGCTTCATTCCATAGAAAACAATATGTTGTGAAACGTTTCTGCTTATTTATGTGACACTCACTCGATATATTTTATAATCCATGATA
>NW_026435712.1:0-205 GCF_001194135.2 Octopus bimaculoides
CCCAACCATCCTAGTTCTTTTACAGGGGCTGCGCTCGATGGCTGCCCTCATCCCGAATACCACATTGGATCCAAACTCCTCTCAGACGTGAGCAATGGTCTTGCTGCACCTCTGCATCTTGCCTTGACACCTCCATGAAGCCCTTTTGTGCTTCCAGTAGCGCTTGATGGTAAACTTCCTTTCTTTCGGGCATTATTGGGGGGGG
>NW_026435713.1:0-428 GCF_001194135.2 Octopus bimaculoides
AACCATACAAGACATATGCGCCAAATACGTGCCAAAAAGAAAGACCAGCATACATGCCAATAGAATTCCCAGAGACAGGAAAATCCTTATGAGACACAGAATAAAGGTCTCAAACCAGTTAAATAGAAAACTGGAGGATAGGAAAAGGGCTGAATTAAAACTAACACTGTTAGAAATAGAAAACAAGATCAAACTCTCCCATGAAAAGGAGCGAGCAGAGAAGGAGAAGAGAGCAGTAGAAAGCATAAAAACAAGCACTATTCCTGCCTAATGGCTCACTGACTGCGGACCCCACATGGATAAGTGAAGTGCTCAGTGCACAATTCAAGAGTGTTTTCACTTCTCCTCTGCGTCACATGCAGATAAAGAACCCAGCTTATTTCTTTGACAATATCACTCAGCAGAAAAAGACTGCATCCATTACCTAC
>NW_026435714.1:0-565 GCF_001194135.2 Octopus bimaculoides
TATAGATATATATATATGTATATAGCTGTGCGTGTTTGTGTTGGAACATAAATGTGTTAATACATTTTCACTGAATGTCCTCCACTTCTTAAACGGTACCATAATTGCTCCAATCTCTAGATTGTTCACAAACCTAATTAAACCTAATAATTATTCTACTGCTAACAAATTCTTCATCATCATCACCATCGTCGTCGTCGTCATCATCATCAACATCATCATCATCATCATCATCATCATCTGCTTCTTGTGCTTCTATTATTGTCGTTCTTGTAGATGATGTTATTGTAACCCATTATCGACCACAACTTGCTTGGTATGAGTTCTTGATGTTATTCTTAATGATGTTATTGTCGTTCTCGAAGTTATTGTGTATGAATTAAATTATGAAACGCATTTCATAATTGGCATTACATTGCACTAGTAATAGATTAATGAAAATGTATCACCCTAATTCATCACACACACACACACACAAATGCGCGCACGCACTTGTGTGTATGCGTATGTATGTGTATATATATATATATAATTATGTGTATTTCTTCTATGTTAATGAATAAAA
>NW_026435716.1:0-201 GCF_001194135.2 Octopus bimaculoides
GTAGCGCAATATATCCATTGGAAGATATGCAAACACTACCAGCTTCAGAAATATGGTACCAGCATAAACCTGAAACTGTGACCGGAAAAGATGATGTCACAGTACTCTGGGACATGCCAATCAACACCGATGAAGATATCAAGGAAAACCTGCCGGACATAATCATCAAAGATGGGAAGAATAAGAAATGCTTAATGATAG
>NW_026435717.1:0-455 GCF_001194135.2 Octopus bimaculoides
TTTCCCGAAGTCTCAAAAATGTTCCCAAAGTCGCAAAAACTTTTCCGAAGTCGCAAAAAGGTTCCCGAAGAGGCAAGAACGTTCCCGAAGACCCAAAAACTTTCCAGAAGTCGAAAAAACGTTCCCAAATAAGCAAAAACGTTCCCGAAGACGCAAATACGTTCCCTAAGACGCAAAAACGTTCTCGAAAGAGCAAAAACGTTCCCAAAGACGATAAAACGTTCCCTAAGACACAAAAACGTTCCCGATTACGCAAAAACGTTCCCGAAGATGCAAAAACTTTCCCAAAGTCTCAAAAATGTTCCCAAAGTCGCAAAAACTTTTCCGAAGTTGCAAAAAGGTTCCCGAAGAGGCAAGAACGTTCTCGAAGACCCAAAAACTTTCCCGAAGTCGCAAAAACGTTCACAAATAAGCAAAAACGTTCCCGAAGACGCAAATACGTTCCCTAAGACGCA
>NW_026435718.1:0-359 GCF_001194135.2 Octopus bimaculoides
TACATGCATACACATGTGCACGCAACCCCACGTACATGTGTCTATATGCATATGCTACCAACACATACGCCTGTACATGCACATACAAATGCATCCATGCATATACACGTATACATATCCGCACACACGCGCGCACACGTGCACATACCCATACGTGAATAATTATATTCAAATGAACGTCTAAAATACGCACATGCTATATATGCATATGCTCACTCACACTCTCGTGAAACACATGGATATACACCCACATATATATGCAACCGTACGCATGCATATATATATACATACCCGCACACACGCACACACATACACGATGTACACATGTGTATGTACATGCGCGCATACGCAATTTCTAT
>NW_026435719.1:0-343 GCF_001194135.2 Octopus bimaculoides
TACATACATACATACATACATACATATACATACATACATACACACATTCATGCATACATACATATATACATACATACAAACAGGCGTACAGAAATATATACTATACATGCATACAACACACATATGCAGAGACATACAGATATCCATGTGACTGTAAATGTAGGATAATAGAGCGTAACATTGTCTCTTTTCACATTAATGCTTATATTTCGTGTACATGAGTGAATTATATTTATTTTAGAGTAATGTGATTCCAGCTATTTTAACAATTATAGATTATGTTTTTGCATGAAATTAATACATTAATAACATCTATCTATCTATCTATCTATCTATCTATCTA
>NW_026435720.1:0-569 GCF_001194135.2 Octopus bimaculoides
GAAGAAGAAGAAGAAGAAGAAGAAGAAGAAGAAGAAGTTGATGATCATGAAGAAGGAAACCGATGAGGAGATGAAGATGATGATGAAGAAGAAGGAGGAGGAAGAAGAGAAAAAGGCGAAATATTAATATTAGTAGTAGTAGGAGGAGGTAGAAAAATGAGACAAATGAAAATATAGTGTGTCAAAAAAAAATAGTGTTTTTGTCTCTCATCTACTCAGCAATTTTATCTGATCCAAATGATTCTGTACGATACCGTGTTACCGACAACCACATATCGCAGCTGTTGTTGTTCGTGTTAAAACTAAACACTTTGATGTTGTTGTTATCAATGATGATGATGATGATGATGATGAAGAAGATGATTGTCGTTGATAGATGCTGTAGTGGTGATGATAAAGATTCATATTACTGATGCTGATTATGATGATGAGGATGGTGACGATGATCATCAGGGTGATGGTGATGATGGTTATGATTGTGATGGCGCTGGAGACGAGGGCAGTAACGATAATTATATAGGACGATGATTATTATTACGTTGATGATATTAATAACGATGATGATGATG
>NW_026435721.1:0-379 GCF_001194135.2 Octopus bimaculoides
ATATATATATATATATATGTATATACGCGATTAAATAAATTACTGTAATTAATTTTAAGGCTGGTACTTATTTCATCAGTTGTTTTGCCGAACCGCTATGCGAGAAGGGATGAACTAACTAATGCCGGCTATCTGGTAGCAAGAATCGAACGCAATGAAGCACACCACGTATATACGAAACCACATGCACGTGTGCTTACAGATGTACACACAACTCACACACACGGAACCAAACCCACCCATCCAACCCCACCCTCACACACATAAGAAAAACGTCTGCGGCAGTTACCCAAAGTATCGTGCTCCAGGAGGGAGAGAGATAGAAGGATGAAAGGAGGAGTAAGAAGAGTAAGAAGAGAAAGTAGTAGTAGTAGTAGTA
>NW_026435722.1:0-528 GCF_001194135.2 Octopus bimaculoides
ACTGCCTTCTTCCAACTGTTAAACATGGAGGAAGATCTGTGATGATCTGATGGGGCTATGTCTTGGAAATTTGCCGGCCCAATGTTTTCCCTTTATTGCAGAATTAATAGTCAAGACTATTTAAGCATTTTATCTGATCAAATTCATTCTTTCAGGATGATAATGCACCAACTCAAACAGCTAAAGTTGTTACTGAATAGCACGAGGAACATTCTAGTGAAGTTGAACATCTTATCTGGACACCACAGTCCCCAGATCTCAATATTATTGAAATTTATGGTGCATTTTAGAAAAACAAGTAGGGAGTCAATATATTCCACCATTATCACTACAAGAACTGGAGACTGTTTTAGCTGAAGAACAAACAAAAATTCCTTTGGAAGCAATTCAAACTTTTTATGAGTCTATAACCTCATAGAATTCAATCAGTAATTACTACAAAAGGCGGTCCTACCATATATTAAAATTAATTTATTTCAAATTTTAAGGTGATTCCATTATTTTGTCCAACACCTGTATATATATATA
>NW_026435723.1:0-202 GCF_001194135.2 Octopus bimaculoides
ATACCGGTACATCGACATTTACATATTTCATCACGAAAAAAATGAAGGATGTCATATTCGACTCAGATGCAAAGTGACAAATTGAGACATAGCCAATAACTACATATTAGACATTTACACGCAGCAAATTTACTAACAGTTTAGATGTATAGATACACGCTTAAGACTACAGATTCAGTCCATCACCGGAACTGTAAAAATC
>NW_026435724.1:0-433 GCF_001194135.2 Octopus bimaculoides
TATATGTATATATATATATATGTTGTCATTATTCTCAGTTTATATCTATACACCATGCTAGCATGGGTTGGATAACTTTGGCATTGTTTTGCCAGTTGTGGTCCTTTGTCTTCTATCGCACACAACGAGAGAGAAAAATTGCCAATATGTGTATGTGAGAGACTCTGTGTGTGTGTATGGATGTTGTACATGTCTGCTGAGTGTACTCTTCTGAGAGTGTGTGTTAAAACTGAAGAGTCAGTTTGGCTACTTAAGAATCTTTTACATTTATTTCTAAATAATATTTTATGGAATGTTGGAATTCTGTCACACTTGTGCAACCTGATCACTGACACAATTTTACTGTAGCTATATACATACACACACACACACACATATATATAAAAACATTGCTTTTGTGTATGTGTGTATATATATATATATATATATATAT
>NW_026435725.1:0-831 GCF_001194135.2 Octopus bimaculoides
ACGCGCACACAAAGACACACAAACCAACACACACAATGGTAATATCAGGTCTTCATCAGAATATATTTATTTCACAAATAGCAAATAATGATTTTCTGACAGAAAATAATATAATTTTCAATAATTAAAACGACTCAAATAAGGACAACAACAAAAACAACAACAACTACGGTGATAATAACATATGGATGCATAGACGCACGCACGCCCTCTACACACACACATGCACGCACATACATGCTTAAACACTCGCGTATACATGAACCTGTGACAATGAATGGAAGAAGGATTGGAGGCTCAGAATTTAGCAAGAGTGGAAATGTTGCAAGTAATGTTCTTTCTCTGTTATTATTATAAATTGATGGGCTTTATATATAAATCGTGTAGCGAAGAACAAGCCCGCTTGGCAGTGCTGAATGACAATCACAAGTGCTTCTGTATCTCAGTTATTTATCTAATACATATTTATCTAACACGAAGTAAAGTATCTTATCTCTTCCTTTCGAAAACTCTGAATGTTTCCCTATACCCCGACAGAGTGATTGCAGGAAGTTTTGGCCACTGTGTGAAATAACACACCGCTATTCATCAGGTAAAAAGAGTATAAAATATTATGTACGATAATGAAACACGAAATGTCTTTGAATAAAGAGGCCCACTTGGCGTGTTAAGTTATTTCATAGATTCATACAACAATACTTGAATGAATGAATGAATGAATAGGAGTAGCAAAAGAAGGAAAAGAAGAAAGAGAACACAAGGAAGAAGATGGGGAGGAAGAAGGATAATAATAATAATAACAATAATAATAATAATAATAATAATAATAAT
>NW_026435726.1:0-335 GCF_001194135.2 Octopus bimaculoides
TAGATAGATAGATAGATAGATAGACAGACAGATAGTGAAATCGTAGAAAAAAGAGAGACATTTTTAAAGTAGGTGAGTTGAAAAAACTGGGGCAGCAAGACAACACTTATCTGTTATGTGGTGGGTGTAGATGAGGGGGAGGGGTATGAGGACGGTTTGAAGGGGAGAAAGAGGGAGAAAAGAGAAAGAGAAGCAGAGAGAGAAAGAGGGAGAAAGAGAGAGAAAGAGACAGTACACAGCAGGTTTTCTTGTTCCAAACTTGTACTGCTGTTCATTTGATTATCATTGTTGTTGCTACTATTATTATTATTATTATTATTATTATTATTATTATT
>NW_026435727.1:0-206 GCF_001194135.2 Octopus bimaculoides
ATCATCATCAGTATTATTATTATTGTTATTAGTAGTAGTAGTAGTAGTAGGAGCAGTAGTGGTAGTAGTAGTAGTGGTAGTAGTAGTAGTAGTAGTATCTATTGTTGTTTCATATTTTGGAAGAGGGCTAGCACTTTTAGGTGTGTATGTGAGTGTAGGTGGTGGTGGTGGTGGTGGTGGTGGTGGTGGTGGTAGTCGTTGCACCG
>NW_026435728.1:0-276 GCF_001194135.2 Octopus bimaculoides
TATATATATATATATATATATGAGTGTGTGTGCAGTATTTCGGTAGGTAGATAGGTAGGTAGGTAGGTAGGTAGGTAGGTAGGTAAGCAGATATGTATGTAGGCGATACGGCATTGCTCTGCTCATGGCTATATTAAAAATGCAGTTGATAACCATATCGCACAGTATATAGGTGACCTTGTAATAACGTGGTTTTTACGACGAACAGCTTACAATGCATAAATATCTGTTTTATCTACATGCATATATATATGTGTGTGTACATACATACATACA
>NW_026435729.1:0-460 GCF_001194135.2 Octopus bimaculoides
TATATGTATGCATATGTATATATGTATATATATATGTGTGTGTGTGTGTGTATACACCAACACGTATATATGCATATTTATATTTATATGTATATACACACACACACACACATACATATATATATATATATATGTGTGTGTGTGACGTACTACCGTGGAGGTTACATGGCGTGTAGCCAATTCTTCAGAGAAGTCAACAAACACTGAAGGATGACAGCAGGGGACCAGAAAGTAGCGCATACATGAATTGTTAAAAGTAGACAACATCCGTGTAAATTACAATACAGCTTTGGTTGGATTCATTAGAATTGCAGAAATGTGAAGTAAGCAGTAGAGGGGTGTAGAAGTGAAGGCAGGGCAGGAGGCCTGTAAATGTGAGTGGACATACACCAACACACAGATGCATGCATACAGACATATATACAACATACACACACATATGTGGAAGTATATATATATA
>NW_026435730.1:0-623 GCF_001194135.2 Octopus bimaculoides
TAATCGACCTCGAAAGGATGAAAGGCAAAGTCGATCTCGGCGGAATTTGAGTAAATAATGATAATAATAATCATACGCCATAGGAAACATTAGGGCACTACCACATTTAATGCAAATAAAAGCAGAAATATATCCTCCAAGAGAAGTGTAATATTAAATATTAGGAGCACCCCGTTGCAATATATTTTACAAAGCGGTTTGGGATGGATAGGGGAGGGGTTATTGATTCGACGAAAGGGGTAATTGATAAAAGATTGTCTTAACAACGCAGTCCCTGATATACAAAATGACTGGATGATCACGGTTGGGATGCCTTTATTGTTGAATCAAGGTTAACCTGCAGCTAAACAATAACTTTATTAACCTGTTAACATGTTTAATTTTGATTTTAAAAAACCCTTTTTTTTTAAAAAAACGTATTCATTTGTTTCTCCCTATAAATGCCTTTGAAAAAGGTATGAACGCCATTGAATCTTATTTCCAACATTATCCTTCCACTAATAAATTTGAAGTCGCGTTAACATTAATTAGACCTCCATTGCAAGAGAAGCTACGAAACTGACGCTAACCCCGCCAGAAAAATAGCCGACAAATCTCCCTCAAATCACATACTATCATCTTAT
>NW_026435731.1:0-209 GCF_001194135.2 Octopus bimaculoides
ATATGTACGTATGTATGTACCTATCGATTTATCTGTCTGTCTGTCTGTCTGCCTACCTGTCTATATGTCTGTCTGTCTGTCTATTTATCTGCCTATCTATCAGACTTTCTGTCTGTCTATGCTTGTATGTATGCATGCACGTATATATGTATGTATATATCTCTCTCTCTATGTATGTATGTATGTATGTATGTATGTATGTATGTATG
>NW_026435732.1:0-238 GCF_001194135.2 Octopus bimaculoides
TAAAAAGTAAAGATTATTGGCCACACAGTCAAGAAGATAAATCAGGAGTGCGGAAAATCCCACCCGCAGGCGCATTTGTGCCTGTGAACAGATTCTATTGCAGCTGAAATATTCCTATGTACAAAATATAATAAATTTTTCAATTATATAATAAATGTCCTAAATTCAGTGGTGGTGTTAATAAAGATGTTACGCATTAATTTAATATGTTAAACTTATCTTTATTAACATATATCAA
>NW_026435733.1:0-230 GCF_001194135.2 Octopus bimaculoides
ATCAAATGGATGTCTTATAAAACTATTCTGCACATACAATAACAGCCATAGCAACAATCCAATACATCTCCATCATCAGCTGCCCCACGGATATCGTTATGGTTTCGACACCTGGGCAGTACCATTCAATCTGGCGGTGTCAACAGCACTAAAATAAGTGTTGTTTGGGAACAAGCATACCTTAGATATCACCACATTCATTCAATCTTAATTCTGGGAAGGATTAAACA
>NW_026435734.1:0-254 GCF_001194135.2 Octopus bimaculoides
TGTCATTACAGCGTCAACATTTTCATCAGCTTACTCTACTCTCCTTAAAATTTCCTACATTGTTTTACCCACCAAACATAATTGATTTCATTTTACAACACCAAGTAATATACAACCATTTTCTATACACACCTTCATTTTGGCCATACTGCACATTCATTTAATTACACAAATTATTGTCCAATAAATTACAAATACAATTTTGTTTACTGCTGGTCGTCTGTTTACGTTTTCCTATTTATTCAGCATCACAT
>NW_026435735.1:0-439 GCF_001194135.2 Octopus bimaculoides
GCATACATACATACACACATGCATACGTACATACATGCATAGAAACATTTGAGCTGCGAATAACCTTTATTGAAATGAAGTAACATGGAAGAACCAAAAGAAAAAAAATGTTGGGTTTCTGCGTATGTAATTGTGAATGCATGCATGTATGTATGTATATATGCAAATATGTACATACATAAACAGAGGCATATAATGTTGTGCCCATGCATGGCTACTGTGAAAAGACACAAGTGGTCTAATATACACATGTGTTTGTGTGTATATATATATAACTTTATCATATACTGCTCTATGACTTAGAACGTGCTTCTATTTCGGATTTATGTTTTACCAACAATATATAATAATAATAATAATAATAATAATAATAATCAATCGCCATCATGAAAGTATTGTGTGTAGTGCTCAGGTGTGAAACACACACACGCATACATAT
>NW_026435736.1:0-387 GCF_001194135.2 Octopus bimaculoides
ATAAACCCTCCACTAACCTTAAGTATATTAGCCAGTTTAGTAATCATCCCCAAACGGTAACAATAAATTTAGTTAGGAACATCTCACTTAGATTATCAAACCTATCCACAAATGAAAATATTTTCAACAATGAAGCTGACTTTTACAACTCTGCCTTATTTAAAGCAGGATATAAAGAAAAAGTCAGATACATTAATTCTACTTATGATCTTTCTACCTATGATAATAAAGATATTAAAATTGATAGTAACGATAAATACAATGATTGTCCTCATCATAAACCTATTGACATTAACAAACAATCAAACGTGTTTTTACATTATAGGGGAGGTAACTGACAATTTAAACCCTTTTTTAATAATAATAATAATAAATTGAAGTTTTTTA
>NW_026435737.1:0-389 GCF_001194135.2 Octopus bimaculoides
AGTGTGTATTTGCCTTTATATAAACTTAGATTTGAAAAACTGAAGGATTACTCCCTACTTTTTTGTAGAATGCGTATTTATTAACTTTTACAAAGGAAAGGTCGACGGTGTCTTCAGATTTTCTGCTTGGTCTGATCCCACATTATCCCTGATCAAACAGTCCTGTGACATGCAGGTAATTGTCCGAGCAACACGGTATCAGCCAACCATCCATCATTACAGTTAGACCTTGTCTGACTTCACTGAGAACCATCAGTGTCACAGTTTGGACATGTGGCACTTCCTCCACTGCCCAATCTCTCTCACTGTGTTACTGCAGATACTGAACTCTCCCACATGTAGTGATGACATGTATGAGGTATAACATGACTGCCTGGACATGTGGCCCT
>NW_026435738.1:0-597 GCF_001194135.2 Octopus bimaculoides
ATAATAATAATAATAACAATAATAATAATAATAACAACAACAATAATAACGGTGATAAATGTGATGATGACGATGATGACGATGATGACAATGATGACGATGATGACAATGGTGGTGGTGAGGGGGAGGAGGAGGAGGAGGAGTAATAGTAAGACAAAGTGAATGATGAGGAAGCGGATGGCTATAATAATAATAATAATAATAATAATAATAATAATAATAATAATAATAATAACAACAACAACGGTGATAAATGTGATAATGATGAGGATATGATGACGATGACTACGATGACAACGATGATGACGATGATGACAATGAGGATGGTGGTGGTGGTGGTAGTGGTGGTGGTGGTGATGATGTTGATGATGAGGAGGAGGAGGAGGAGGTGGAGGTGGAGGAAAGGGAGTAATAGTAAGACGAAGTGAACGATGAGGAAGTGGGTGGCAATAATGATAAAGATAATAATAATAATGATAATATTGATAATAATGATTATAATAATAATAATGATGATAATAATGATTATAGTAATAGCAATGACATTGACAATGATGATAATGCTATTAATGGTATTGGTGGTGATGATGATGATGA
>NW_026435739.1:0-801 GCF_001194135.2 Octopus bimaculoides
GTTGCATATACTTTCCGCAGAACCACCAGTTTCAGAATGTTCTTGCAAATCTCTGTATCTGGCTTTCGTTGACATGAAGAAAGCCTTTGATAGGATCCCCCGATCCCTTATCTGGTGGTCAATGAGGAAGCTAGGGATGGATGAATGGTTAGTGAGAGTTGTGCGAGCCATGTACAGAGACACTATCAGTAAGGTGAGGGTTGGCAACGAGTACAGTGAAGAATTCCGGGTAGAGGTAGGGGTCCACCAAGGTTCAGTCCTCAGCCCCCTCCTATTTATCATAGTCCTCCAGGCAATAACAGAGGAATTCAAGACAGGATACCCCTGGGAGCTCCTCTATGCAGATGACCTTGCTCTAATTGCTGAATCACTATCAGAACTAGAGAAGTTTGAGGTGTGGAAGCAAGGTCTAGAATCGAAGGGCCTTAGAGTCAACCTAGCTAAAACTAAAGTCCTAATAAGTAGGAAGGCAGACAAACCACAAATCCCTTCAGGTAGATGACCCTGCTTGATCTGTAGAAAAGGCGTAGGTAGAAACTCTATAAGATGTACCCTGTGTAAGCTATGGACACATAAGAGGTGCAGCAATATCAAAGGAAGGCTAACTGGGAAGATAGTTTTTGTATGTGGCAGATGCTCAGGAGCAATAAACACTGAAAATGTGCAGAGAACAATTTCTGCCACATTCCAGGGAGAAAAACTAAACGTAGAGAGCTTCTGTTACCTAGGTGATCAAGTCAGTAGCAGGGACGGGTGCTCTGAAAGTGTAGCTGCTAGAATAAGAATAGCCTGGGCAAAGTT
>NW_026435740.1:0-300 GCF_001194135.2 Octopus bimaculoides
TATATATAGTGAGATTATGCTTCTGGCATATATATAATACAAGGTGATAATTAAAATACTTGCCCTTCTGCGATATATGCAGTATAAGCAGACGAGATCCATTACATCTGTATGTGCATATTTATAGATGTGCATGTATTCACGCTATTAATCTTACAATACACCAAAGGAATGCAGTCGATTTTATCGCAAAAACAGGTGGTTGTATACAAGACAGTGACTCATATATATACTCAGATATACACAGAAGTAAACAGACTATCACCATCGCACGTATGTACACGCACACAGAGAATTACA
>NW_026435741.1:0-217 GCF_001194135.2 Octopus bimaculoides
CGCTAAGCGGTAGTAGAGGTGGTGGTGGGGAGCAGACACGCGCACAGAGACACACACATGCACACACAAGTATACAGACATACCACAGGCTTCTTTCAGTTTCCGTTTACTAAATCCACTCATGAGGCTTTGGTCGGCCCGAGGCTATAGTAGAAGACACCCAAGTTCTACATACATAATACATACATACATACATACATACATACATACATACATA
>NW_026435742.1:0-257 GCF_001194135.2 Octopus bimaculoides
AAGAAGAAGAAGAAGAAGAAGAAGCTCTTTAACGTGAGCGTGTTTACAATTGTTCAAATTAATACCTCAACGATATATTACAGGTGATAATAGGAATAAAATTAAATGTAGATGTGAGTGTGTGAGTCTGTGAGTGTACATCAACTTTGACCCTCCGTAAAATCCCAAAATTTATTTCATTTACTTTGCGGGAGCAACCGTTTTGTCGAAAACGTATCTTGTCGTGAAATGCAGGCCAATAATAATAATAATAATAA
>NW_026435743.1:0-231 GCF_001194135.2 Octopus bimaculoides
TTGGCATGGGTGCCAGTCGTCGGATTCGGTTCGATTTCGATTCCAGATTTGAAATTCACTTGCCTCAACAGGTCTTCGCAAGCAGAGTTCAGTGTCCAAAGAAGTAAAGATACGAATAAGTGAGCTGGCCAGGTCACAGATTATGCTCTCACTTGGCTTGCCGGGTCTTCTCACATGCTGAATATTTCCAAAGGTCCCAGTCACTAGTCATTGCCTCGGTGAGGCCTAAAG
>NW_026435744.1:0-228 GCF_001194135.2 Octopus bimaculoides
ATATATATATATATGTATATATAGATATATAGATATATAGATATATATGTATATGTTTATATACATGTATAGATATATGTATATATATGTATAAATATATACGTATATATATGTCTATATGTATATACATATATATATATGTATATATATGTATATATGTGTATATATATATATGAGTATATATATATGCATATATATATGTATGTATATATGCATATATATATATGT
>NW_026435745.1:0-635 GCF_001194135.2 Octopus bimaculoides
AGAAGAAGAAGAAGAAGAAGAAGAAGAAGGGCTAAAGTTATTGTCTAGGTTTATTGGTATTAAGTGTAGCGTACAGTTTGTAGGTTTTCTGTCTAAGGTATTTTCGCTTGAGTAGAGATCCCCAAATGTAGTTAATCGATATTTTCTCATCAGGAATATGACGTTATAATCAGTATGACAAAAATTCATATGCTTTCGCCAATTTTCTTCTCATAAATATATATTAAATACATATGCAAATCCATGCAGTACAGACAGAAGAATACACGGACATACACGTTATTAATTTGAGTGTAAATGAGAATGCATATATGGCGTATGTATGCATGCACGTGTATGTAAATATGTATATATATGTACATACACGCACGCACAAACACACACATATATATATATATAAATATATACATACATACAAGGGGCTGCCGAAAGGTTCTTTACTTTAAGGGTGTCGCAAAAGGCCTGGTTGACAAGCCAACCTTCTGAGTTCTTCTACATGGCTTAGAAAAACCGAAGGACCGCCGCCATAAGTGTACGAATCCGAGAGGGGAAAATGTTGAGCAAAATCATAATAAACTGATGCTCCTGGTCTTCCATAAACAATCTTGCCCGGACTTGTGCCTGGGAGGGTAACT
>NW_026435746.1:0-636 GCF_001194135.2 Octopus bimaculoides
GTATGTATGTATGTGTGTGTGTGTGCATGTGTGTGTGTGTTGGAGAGGAAGTAACGGAAAGAGAATAATAAAGATTGGAGGAAGTATAGATAAACAACAAGAAAAAACAGAAGAAGGCGAAGAATTAGGAAGAGGAAGAGGAGAAGGAGGAAGAGGAGGAAAAGAAGAAAAGGAGAAAATGAAGAAGTAGAATGTAGATAGATAAAGAAAACAAAAGCGAAGGAAAATAAACAGAAACAAAAACATAAAGGAAAGAGAATCAAACAAATAAAATAGAAAACGAGAAAAATTATAAAAGCAAACAAACAGGAAAAAAAAAAAAGAAATCAAAGCTACAAAAGGTAAAAAAAAAAAAATATCAGAGAGAAAGGGGAAAAAATGGTAGGAGATGAAAAATAAAAGACTTCGAAGTAGATGTGAAGTATGAAGAAAGAAGGGAAAAAATATGAAAGAAAATATATATATATGTGTGTGGATATATATATATAAGACGAAAAGAAAATGGCGTCGTTGGAAAATCGAGGAACGCATTTGAAAGGAGCAAAATGATGAATGATATTAGGTCAACGGACGGGAAATAACAACGGCGGGAAATGATAAAGCGGGATATGATGAAGAGAGAAATGATAAAATGTC
>NW_026435747.1:0-216 GCF_001194135.2 Octopus bimaculoides
ATGTTGTCTTGCAGGAATGAAAATAACATGAAAACTCTTCAGTCTTACACTGTACAAGGCAACTTCTCTAGTACTGGTACCACAATAAAATCCATCGAGTACACTGTTTAGTGGTTAATGAACAAGCCAAGACCATGTGGATCTGAGAGGACCCTTTGGTCTTGTCAAGGACAAGACAACCTCCATAGTGCCTGTGCCATGATAAAAGGCATCCAG
>NW_026435748.1:0-205 GCF_001194135.2 Octopus bimaculoides
ATGGTTCCGGGTTCAGTCCCACTGCGTGGCACCTTGGGAGAGTGTCTTCTCCTATAGCCTCAGGCCAACCAAAGATTTGTGAGTGGATTTGGTAGATGGAAACTGAAAGAAGCCCGTTGTGTATATATATATATATATGTGTGTGTGTGTGTATGTGTATGTATTTGTGTGTCTGTGTTTGTCCCCCACCATCGCTTGACAACCG
>NW_026435749.1:0-429 GCF_001194135.2 Octopus bimaculoides
GTTGTCAACCGATGGCGGGGTGACAAACACAGACATACAAATACATACATGCATGCATGCATACATACATACATACATACATACATCATACATACATATACGACGGGCTTCTTTTAGTTTCCGTCTGCCAAATCAACTAACAAACCTCTGGTCTGACCGAGAGTATAGCAGAAGACACCTCTCGAAGGTGCCATGCAGTGGGACTGAACCCGGAACCATCTGGTTGGGAAGCAAGCTTCTTTATTTCGTGAAATTGGCTATAAAAGCCGTACATAGAGGGGACAGCACAAGGTGGGGACAAAAAAACAAAACAAAACGAATGGAAAAGATGAATATAATATAATGAAAAAATGGAATGAGGTTAGATAGATTGTGTTTATGAATTACATGTATTTACTTTATATACATATATGAGTTGAAAACTTTCTT
>NW_026435750.1:0-276 GCF_001194135.2 Octopus bimaculoides
GTGTAGTCTCAGGCCCACCAAAGCCTTGTGAGTGGACTTTGTAGACAGAAACTGAAAGAAGACTTGTATAAATGTGTCTATCTTTTGACAACCAATGTTGCTGTGTTTACAACCCCGTAACTTAGCCATTTGGCAAAACACACTGATAGAATAGGTACTAGGCTTACAAAGCATAAATCCTGCTGTCAATTTCTTCAACTAAAGGCAGTGCTCCAGCATGGCTGCTGTCGCATGACTGAAACAAGTAAAACAATAAAAAACTATGCCATTTTAATC
>NW_026435751.1:0-258 GCF_001194135.2 Octopus bimaculoides
ATGTATGCAACGAATTCCTAACTCGACTTCAGATTCAGCTCAGTCCTGAGTCAAGAAGAATAATGATCCTTTCTACAATAATCATAAGACCTGAAATTTGGAGAAGGTTGGTCACATTGACCCCAGTACTTAACTGGTACTTACTTTGTCAAGCCCGAAAGGATGAAATGTAAAATAGAGCTCACCGGAATTTCAATCCAGAATGTAATGACGGAGAAAATGCTGCTAATAATAATTTTATTGACCCCACAAGGATGA
>NW_026435752.1:0-458 GCF_001194135.2 Octopus bimaculoides
AAACACAATGAGAAACGAAAACATAGAAAACGAACTTTTTTCGAACAACAGAAAAAAAAGAGACAAACAGAGAAATGAGACATGCAACATAAAGAATATACCCCTTCGTCAGATGAAAGTGGTAACAAGAACAGGACAGTGAGAACAAGACAGTAAAAACAAACGGTAAGGGCGGTTGAGCCAAGACGATAGAAAAATTATTATGAACCCTAGGAGGACGAGCCATGAGAGGAAAGAAATGGACAGAAAGATAGATCCTCTTTCGTCACGTGTCAGCGACGAGAGAGTCAAGGAGGCAGAGTGAGAGAGAGAAAGAAAGGTGAAAGGGAGAGAAGAATAGGGAAAGGGTGGGAGAGAAAAACAGAAAGGATGACGAACAAGAGTGGGAGAGAGATAGACAGAGAAGAAATAGTAGAGATAGAAGAAGGGTGCGCATCGTAATTATTAAGATAAAACTT
>NW_026435753.1:0-621 GCF_001194135.2 Octopus bimaculoides
ATGAAATATATAATATAAATAGTAAAATGAAATGAAGAATTGAATATCTTGTTGAATATATGAAATAAAGAGTATTAAATATAGTGTATTAAATATATAAGGACTAGTATACTTTCCTGTCTCATGATAGTCACATACCTTCTTCATTTATCGCTACCCCACACTCATTTCTCGAATGCACTCTTTATCTCTTCCTGACTTCATCTATTATCAGCCCCAACTCATACTGTTTCAAGATTTATCACTGTCTATTCTCTTCGTACATCTCTCCTTATCTCAACAACCCACCTATTTTCGCTATGCCTCTTTCTTTCGGCATAGAAGTAATGATTCAGACTAACTGACCAGATAACCTTTTAGAAATATAATTCCTATGCACTTTGCAATAAGAAAATCGATATTGCTATATATCAAGCACCGCTTCATGCACATACCTGATGTTTAAGGATAGTCACATGGAACATTTGCATATGAATACTTAAAATATATCCTTGTGTAATATAAGAGTACATTGTTTCCTTTATCTGCGTGTAAACAAAATTTTTACTCCAATTCTTGAGGATTTCTGTAAATTCTACGTTGTCTTCATACTGAAAGTGGAAACGAAATATGTGATGTTAG
>NW_026435754.1:0-362 GCF_001194135.2 Octopus bimaculoides
GTGTGTGTGTGTGTATGTGTGTGTCTGTGTGTGTATATATATTTAGGGAGAGATAGATAGATAGATAGATAGATAGATACACACACACATATATATTATACACGTGTATACATACACATACACACCTATATATGTATCCATGCATGTACGTATACATGTGTATGTGTGCCAGTGTGTATGTAGATTTGTATGTCTATATCATAAAATTTATATATATATATATGCATGTAAGTATGTATGTATATATCTCTCTTTATTTATATATACATACATATACTTATGTATTTATGTATGTGCTTGTGTATGTAGGTATGTAAGTTTGTAGGTATATATATATATATATATATATATATATATATATA
>NW_026435755.1:0-688 GCF_001194135.2 Octopus bimaculoides
GGAAAGAGAGAGAAAGAGAGATAGAGAGACAGAGAGGGAAAGAGACAGACAAGGAAAGGGAAGTGAGAAAGAGAAAGAGAGAGAAGACAGACAGACTGACAGATAGACAGACAGATAGATAGATAGATAGATAGATAGATAGATAGATAGATAGATAGATAGATAGATAGATAGATAGAGTGAGTGAGTGAGGGGGGAGGGAGAGAGTCAGAGCAAAAAATAACCAAGCGTAGCAGAAGTCCTGAAAATTAATTCCAACCAACTTAAAGAAGTTCGTCATAGCAATTTTCTTTCCTATTTTTATTTGCTTTGGATTTTATCACAACACACAACAAACTAATTATAGATGTTTTCTTAGTAACTCTTTCGTACAAGAAAGAAATCAGCAAAAGGGATGAAATGAAATGAAGACGCTCAAAGCATCCTTTTGCATATAATGGTTATTACTTCATAGCTATATAATTATTTCCTCTCTTTGGATACAGTGCA
Source organism: Octopus bimaculoides (assembly GCF_001194135.2). Classification (NCBI taxonomy): domain Eukaryota; kingdom Metazoa; phylum Mollusca; class Cephalopoda; order Octopoda; family Octopodidae; genus Octopus; species Octopus bimaculoides. The sequence continues at coordinate 490 of NW_026435755.1, forward strand.
AATACGACAAGACGATAAACCACAATTTCTGGGGTTTAAACAACACAAAGCTTAAATATGTGGTTTTGATAATGTTTTCATTTTTGAGCTTCTGCATAACTCGAATTTTTACTGCGTTATTTGTATATACGGAGGCGGTTATAATTTCAACCTGTTTCTTTAGATACATACATATATATATATATATATATATATATAT
>NW_026435756.1:0-213 GCF_001194135.2 Octopus bimaculoides
TCAGCTGCCACCATTCTAAAACTAAGCGTTTCGAAGAGTTAGGGCAGGACTCATTGTTAGAATGGCTCTTCTCGCGGAAACATTCATATATATATATGAATGAGCGGACAAATGAAAGAAAGAGGCACTCAACACATTTAGTAAGAGTTATTATACTTTGTTATTTAAGACGGTGTGATTCAGCATTATTCGACTTAAAGTTTCTTAAGTTTC
>NW_026435757.1:0-234 GCF_001194135.2 Octopus bimaculoides
GAGTGATGGAAGGTTGAATTTTAGTAAGAAGGACAGGAGAAGAATTTGGAAAGAGCACATGGAGGGAATTATGAATGAGGAGAATGAATGGGATCCGAGGGTGGAAGCTGCTGTAGTGAAGGGGCCAGTGGAGAGGATTAGTCAGGAAGAAGTAGTGGAGGCAATGAAGGAAATGAAAACAGGAAAGACAAATGGTCCATCAGAAGTAAGTGTGGAAATGATAACTGCAAGTGG
>NW_026435758.1:0-443 GCF_001194135.2 Octopus bimaculoides
GATATTCTCATTTTAAAAATCATCTCCGGCTAATCGTTGAGAGGGTGTTGATGTTGCCTTGGCTGAGGTTTACACTCTCTGAGTGCTCTTGTTGCTACATATTTCTCGCTCAGAGATTTAAAACTAGATGTATTTCTCTTTATGAGGTCAGTGATTGTGTGTCATTTAAGGGTATATACTGTGAGCGAGATCGAGTGGCTGCCATCTCTAGCCAGCAATTGTCCTGTACCGAGGAAGGGAAATTATCCAGGAACCATTGGTCTGCAGTATCGCTAAGGCTAGAGGGGGAGCATTAGCTCTCTTGTTCGCAGTATACGGACACAGATGATGTATCGATAGCCAGTTGGAAAAGATGTTTTCCTGAGGCTGAACAGTAGTAACATCGTCCTAAGCAGGACTGCCACCTTATGTTGGCAAACAGACTTTACTATATGCATACATAC
>NW_026435759.1:0-261 GCF_001194135.2 Octopus bimaculoides
CCTATACATTTCACTTGGCTCAAAGTTATGCTGTTTTTCATTTGATGGTGGGTGCAAGTACCATCAGTGGAAACATTTCAGGTGTACAAATGCGATTGAAAAATTTGTTCCCAGGTACATATTTTGTACACTGTGGAAACTACTCTCTAGACCTTGTCCTCCAAGAAGTTAGTTTTAAGGTTACCTTTGTAGCTGATGCATTGAACTTTGTTCATCAATGCGCCATTCTTGTAAAAGAGTCACCAAAAGAAAAGCACAATG
>NW_026435760.1:0-416 GCF_001194135.2 Octopus bimaculoides
TCGCCCAGCGTGCTAACGTTTCTGCCAGCTCGCCACCTTACAGAACCTAGGTTTCCCAAGCGGTCACCCATCTAAGTACTCATCAGGCTCGACGTTGTTTAACTTCGGTGATCGGATGAGATATGGCCGTAAGCCATATCACTCATCTTCTAACCAAGAAACGTTGCCATCCCGAAACTGTTGCATATGAAGCCATTCTGACCAAATAAACTTATGTGTCAAACTATTCAAACTTCTTTTCAGTCATTTGCTGAGTTTGTCTGCTCACCTTTTTTCGTCTTATCGTCACAGTTTCTATCATCTGGAAGTAAAGATCCAACTAACATCCAAAACTTTGATCGGACCTTCAATTCAGTGCAAGTATCTTTAGTACTATTAATTTGCTACTACAACTACAACTATTACTACTATCACCA
>NW_026435761.1:0-408 GCF_001194135.2 Octopus bimaculoides
ACATGGGCTGTGACTGCTGAGGACATGTGTAAGCTTGCAAGAAACGAAGCCAGTATGCGCCAATGGATGTGTAATGTCAGTGTGCATACTTGACAGAGTGTAAGTACCTTGAGAGAAAAGTCGGACCTAAGAAGCATCATTTGTGGTGTGCAAGAGAGGCGATTGCACTGGTATGGATATGTGGCAAGAATGGATGAGGATAGCTGCGTGAAAAAGTGCCACACCCTAGCGGTTGAGGGAACCTGTGGAAGAGGTAGGCCCAGGAAGACCTGGGATGAAGTGGTGAAGCATGACCTTCGAACATTAGGCCTCACCGAGGCAATGACTTGTGACCGAGACCTTTATAAATAGGCTGTGTGTGAGAAGACTCAGCAAGCCAAGTGAGACCAAAATCCAAGGCCTCTGCCA
>NW_026435762.1:0-201 GCF_001194135.2 Octopus bimaculoides
TACCGGACAAACATTTTAGATTATTTCTCTTGTTCTTTACTTAATTTTTGAGCGCGGAGTTCATCTTTAGTATTCTCGTTTGTGAAAGCAGTAGAGCCGATTTCGGGTATTCTTAGTTTGAAAATCATCTCTGGTTAATCATTGGCGTTGCCTGGGCGGAGGTTTGTGCTCTCTGAATGTTCTTGTTATCATAAACTCCAT
>NW_026435763.1:0-255 GCF_001194135.2 Octopus bimaculoides
ATGGAAGCCCAGGTATTTTCACTTTGAAGCCCTATAATAATGTCTTTAAGTTCTCTTCAGTCTGACTCCGTATATCTGATGATACCGACGCGTTCCGCATCAACTAAACTGAATCTAATGAGGTAATGTAAAATTGAGTCAATCTGTTATATGTGTGTGTTTGAGTATGTGCATGTGTATATATGTGTGTATATGTGTGTGTTTATGTGTGTGAGTGTGCGTGTATGTGTGTGTGTTTGTGTATGTGAGTGTGAG
>NW_026435764.1:0-247 GCF_001194135.2 Octopus bimaculoides
AAACAATTGCAGCATGAAAGATGTTTGTAAGCCATTTAAGAACACACAAAAAAACATTAGATTCACTTCAACATTTAAGTTTAATTTGTGTCAAAATATTTTCATTGCTTTGAAACTGCAACCTGTTCACTGACAGAACTTTGTGCTGCATCTGAGAAAGTAACAGTTAGTTCATGATATATATGTGTTTATGTACGTATATATGTGTGTGTGTGTGTGTGTATGTATGTATGTATGTATGTATGTG
>NW_026435765.1:0-216 GCF_001194135.2 Octopus bimaculoides
ACACACACACACACACTCTAGGTAAAACTTCTACATGAATTATGTTATCTCTTGCTATGTGCACGCTCAAAATTACAGCTCAAATCCAATTGAAATTGCCTTTTTTTTCTTTAATTTGTGTTAGTGGTGAGTGTGTTTAAAAACCTCATCTTAGATATGAATTTTAAAAGTTCTCCCAGAAATCCTGTCCTTTACCTGTTGTTTCTAGCATGTCCG
>NW_026435766.1:0-1152 GCF_001194135.2 Octopus bimaculoides
AATGAAATGGAGAGAATCAATCAATCTAAATTAAATTGTTTATTATGGTCTTTTAGATACCAAATTAACTGTTGCGTTTATTACTATCCCTAAATGTAGAGAAATGATTAGAAATTCTTTTCGATAACTGAGAAGAAGAACCACCTATATAAAAAAAAGACATTGGTACCTGAAGTAATTTTACACTGGTATATATTGTTTTTAATATTAGAATTACTAGACATAAACTTAATTCTGTTGGAATTGACTTCAGAGACAATAAGCTTGTTATTAATATTTCAACCATATGCCATAAATGGCCTTTCTGTAAAAGTTTTTCTCTGACAGCAGTTTAATATTTTCCAGATGCCTTTAGCTAGGCCGAAACAATGTCTTCACCACTTGACCCTTTCTAACCTCTTCTACATCACCAAAATCTAGAATAGAGATAACAAGACCACCAACTAAATCTATTGTTCTCAATAATACATCTATCCTTCTGGATTGTTATAAAAGCGAGGAAACCCCAAGAAAAATTTAGTTTAGTACCAGTCGGTGACGACTCAATGAGAACGAAGTCTGGCTGACCAGCTAGAACCTTGGCTAGAAAGAAAAATGAAGTTTACTGCCAGCAGCTATGAGACACAACGTCCCACACTCTACAACTTTCACTAGCTAAGTTCCTTTTCTCAGTAACATAACCCCATCTTTAGCTGTTTACTACTACAAGAACGTGTACACACATATACAGGCCGAAATTAACTTTCTTTACCTTGCATGCTTTACGAACTGTGTTATACTATTACAGTAACCTACCCGTCGTGGTATGGCATTTATTAAAGTAACGGTAAATAAATATTTCTTTTCCACTTCGATCACTGTTCATCATATAACCTATTACAATCGGTAACTACACAAAATTATCATCGCTACAACTAAAAACCTTTATCGTTACAATTGGTGACCCTCCGACTCTAACAAACAACCATTACAATTGGTCCTCCGACTCTAACATAAAACCGTTACAAATGGTAACCTCCGACTCTAACATTCAACCGTTACATATTATTACACTAACCGACCCGTCGTGATATGGCATTTATTAAAGTAACGGTAAATAAAAATTTCGGTGGACATTGGAATTAGACACTGAGGGAAAATGGCTGTAACTTT
>NW_026435767.1:0-187 GCF_001194135.2 Octopus bimaculoides
TACGTATAGCGTGAACCCATATATACATATGCATACGCACACACACACGCGTACATGCACACACGACTTTATATACACAGACAGCCACAAACTCGCACCGACATATTGTGTGTACACATATACGTACAGGCACACATACACACACACACATACATATATACACACATTCACATACATTTATACACAC
>NW_026435767.1:334-545 GCF_001194135.2 Octopus bimaculoides
TCATACATACATACGTACACACATTCATACATACTAAATATAACGGATATTTCTTAAAAGCCTCTATTGAGTTATGGCTTTCAGTCAAATTGGTAACGAATTCTTGAAGAATTTGTCTATGATTGAGTCATTTATACTGCACCACAACTACCAAACCATCACATCCACCATCACCACCACCAACACCCTTTCCCACGCTACCCTTAAACAA
>NW_026435768.1:0-276 GCF_001194135.2 Octopus bimaculoides
GTATGGCAGAAAGAGAACGCAGTATTCATTCCCACCACTATTCGAGGGGTTACCAGACAACCAAGGCGAATATGTAAGTGCTGCTCCATTCTGCCAAAGAAAGACGTTCTTGTTAAGATCTTTACACAATCCAATAAAATATAAATGTTGTCGCTCCGCAGCTGAAAACAAACGGAAAACAAAAATATTTGTTGTTATAATTCGATACATGTTTGAGCAATATATTGTCTTACAGTAGTAGTAGTAGTAGTAGTAGTAGTAGTAGTAGTAGTAGTA
>NW_026435769.1:0-204 GCF_001194135.2 Octopus bimaculoides
AGGGATATCTGAAGAAAGAATTTTATATTCCGAAATATCATATCAGACTCTGGATGATTAAATTACAGCAGTTATTATAGTCTATTGTTGTTATCATAGTACATTGTTGAGCCATTGAAAACACTTTATTACATACATATATGTATATATTATGTATATATATATTTATGTTTATGTATATATATATATATATATATATATATA
>NW_026435770.1:0-335 GCF_001194135.2 Octopus bimaculoides
ACAAGGCTTTGGTTGACCCGAGGCTATAGAAGAAGACACTTGCCCAAGGTACCACTTAGTGGAACAGAACCCGAAACCATGTGGTTGGTAAGCAAGCTACTTACCGCACAATTATATACATACATATATATATATATATATATATATATATACACTTACGTATGTGTATGCGTGTGTGTAGCTGTTTACTTGGCTCTCCTCTTTTTATGCTCCTCATCTTCTTTTTCCAGGGCACAATTAATTCCTTTGAGAGCAGGTCTTGTCGTAGAAACCAAGAACGTAACTGTTGTTAACAAAGCCGGAGTGATATGTAAACACACACACACGCACAACAC
>NW_026435771.1:0-1224 GCF_001194135.2 Octopus bimaculoides
TATATATATATATATATATATATATATATATATACACACACACATGGTGTGGAGAGGAGAGGCTGGTATGCATGGACCACTGCTGGTCCTCCATAAACCACCTTACCTGGACTTGTGCCTCAGAGAAGAACTAAGTGCAATTCCATGGTTGTTCGTGACCGAAGGGAGTCTTTACCCTTTTTTTACATCTGACAGAGTAATTTGAATGCTAAGGAGTTAAAACTACCTTCATGATTATTTTGAGAACATTTTCTTAAATCATAAGAACATTTGTCTTAAACTATATTCCAAACACTCACTGGATTATGTTAAAGTTAATCACTTTATTAAATGCTGTCAAATTCATTTAAACATCAGCGTGTTTCATATGAAATATGGCCAGTAACAAAATAGGTTATGGCAGTTTTTTCTTATGAGAGTAATAGGGATCTAGAGAATGGGGAGAGAAAGTTGTGAAGTGTAGAAAATGGGGCAGACAAATTGTAAGGTTTAATACAAATTACAATGATTTTAAATATCTTAACCCTTTGGTATTCAGATTAATCAGTCAAATGTAATTCTAATTTATTCACATTGTTTTCAATTAACCATCATCATCATCATCGTCGTCATCGTCGTCGTCACCGTCATTTAGCATATGTTGTCCATGTTGGCATGGGTTGGACAGTTTGACCAGGGACGGTAAGCTGAGGGGGTGCATCAGACTCCGGTCTGTTGTGGCATGGATTCTACGGCTGGATGCCCTTCCTAATGCCAACCACTCTGAGTGTAACGGGTGCTTTTACATGCAGCCAGCACGGGTGCCGGTTCTGTGACACAAGTATTTGCAATGACAACAATTTCTCTTGGTTCGATGGGTCTTCTCAAACACGCCATATTGTCACAGGGCTCGGTCATTTTGTCACAGGTCTTGACGTCGTAAGCGCCGGAGTGCCAGCAACAACAACAACTATATGTACATAGGTCTATGTGTGCAATGCGATGTGTGTGTGTGTGTGTGTGTCTAGCTGTGAGTATGTGTACATGTGTGATGCGTGTGCATAGTTGTGAGCATGTGATGTGTGTGTGTGTGTGTGCATATGCAGCAGTGAGCACATGTATGTGTGAGTGTGTAGCTATGAGCCTGTGTACACGTGTGTGAGTGTGAAGCTGCATATGTACGTACGTGTGTGTGTGTGTGTGGGGTGCAACAATGCGTAGTTGTGTGTAAGTGTGTAGCTAAGA
>NW_026435772.1:0-236 GCF_001194135.2 Octopus bimaculoides
ATTAAACGCAATTTGTCGTTGTTTAAGCACTCCCTGTCTCCACTTAACACACGCAGACAGACAGACAGACAGGCTATACACCCGCACAATATACGCAGTCTCACAATATATAAACATATAGACAGACATACATATGTAGAAACATGTAACATGGTATATGTGTGCACGTTTGCATTCAATATATACACTCTTATCTATACATATTCATCTGTCTGTTTGTCTCTCACTATATATAT
>NW_026435773.1:0-375 GCF_001194135.2 Octopus bimaculoides
TACACACACACACACAGATATATACACACACATGCATGCATATATATATACACACACACATGTGTATGTGTGCATAGACCTATGACTATATATATACCTATCTCCAACTTTCATCCGCATCTATATACACTTTCATGCATGATATGCAGATGTCCATATCATGCATGAGATTGTACATACATAAGTGTGTGTATATATATATGTATGTATGTATCATCGTCATTTAACATCCATATATGTGGATGTGTTGAGATATTTAGATTCATATACATACATATATATACTTATGCATGTGTATGTATATATACAAGTACTTATGTGTGTGTATGTATATATATGTATATATATATATATATATTATATATATATATATAT
>NW_026435774.1:0-352 GCF_001194135.2 Octopus bimaculoides
TATATATATATATATATAAAGGGTTCCTTATACAAGTTAAAATATGGTATTTATTAAGACATAAATGAAACATAGTTTTATTATTATCAAAATAGTAAGAATTTTCAAAAAAATACATTAACATAGGTGAAATTCTGCTATGCATTTTGCCTAGAGTGCTAATGATTCTGCCAGTTTAGTGCCTTAACACTAACTTACATATGGTATAGGAGTGGCTGTGTGGTAAGTAGCTTGCTTAGAAACCACATGGTTCCAGGTTCAGTCCTACTGCGTGTCACCTTGGGCAAGTGTCTTCAACTATGGCTTCAGGCTGACCAAAGCCTTGTGAGTGGATTTGGTAGACAGAAACTGA
>NW_026435775.1:0-377 GCF_001194135.2 Octopus bimaculoides
GCAGACGCTCACGGAAGGAAAGAAAGGTGGTTTTACGTTTCGAGCAAAGCCTCTTCTTCAGAAACAGAGAAAGTTCAATAATGAAAGGAAGACGGAGGGAAAAAAGCCGCCAACGAATATACATGTATATTGTTGTGGAAGGAGCCTGGCCACACCCACGTGATCAAAAGTGGATTGACGCATTTTAATAAAATAAAGAAACAGTGTAAACTGTCGGTAGTTGACAGTCGAGAGTTGACAACGAGGAGATGACAGCGTTGATCGTTCGTATCGGATTACTGTGATAGTTTAACACCGTACCTATGTTTGGCGTAGCACGGAATACATTCTGTGTGAACATATTAGTTCTGCTAAGTGTTATTCTAGATAACCATACC
>NW_026435776.1:0-697 GCF_001194135.2 Octopus bimaculoides
AAATGAGCTCAAATTCGGCAACTGGCCCCGATGGTTACCCAGCTGTCCTCCTAAAGTCGTGTAAACAAGATTTAGCGGACCACTCCGGATACTCTTCTAGAGTTTCCTTGCAAGTGGTAAACTTCCCAAAAAGCTGAAGGAAGGCACCATATGTCCTATCTGTAAAGGTGGAAGCAGAGCAGAGGCTGGGAACTACAGGCCCATCTCTCTGACTTCACACATTAGCAAAGTCATGGAACGAATTGTCAGAAGGAGATTGATTGTGTTCCTAGAAGAAAATGACTTGCTGAATGAGACCCAGCATGGTTTCCGTCCAGGTAGAAGCTGCCTCACGCAGCTCTTGCAGCATTATGACTGGGTCTTGAAGCAGCTACTTGATCATTCAAATGTTGATGTCATATATCTCGACTTTGTAAAAGCCTTTGACAAAATTGATGATGGCTTGATATTTCACAAGCTGCGAAACCTTGGCATAGCTGGTAAATTAGGAGAATGGCTGCATGACTTCCTGAATGGTAGAAGTCAGACAGTTGCAGCCAATGGAGAACTATCTAGGGAAACGCAAATATTGAGCAGTGTTCCACAAGAAACTCTCCTAGGGGCACTACTGTTCATAGTGGCCCTTCTGGACATGCCCACGGTCACTCGAGAGCCACTGTCACTAGCTACGCTGATGACACAAAACTATCTCAGGAAA
>NW_026435777.1:0-210 GCF_001194135.2 Octopus bimaculoides
GTACCATCACCAATATCATCTTCATCATCATCTTCCTCCTCCTCCTCCTCCTCATCATCATCGTCTTCATCCCTACCACCACCACCATCACCACCATCATCATCATCATCACTGTCATAAACACCAACAGTCACCAACGCAAGGAAGACGACCACCTCCGCCACAAACAAACAACACCATCAACAGCAGCAACAAAAACTACTGCAGCAA
>NW_026435778.1:0-382 GCF_001194135.2 Octopus bimaculoides
TGTATGTATGTATGTATGTATGTATGTATGTATGTATGTACACACATGTGTCTATGAGTGTATGTGTATATGTATGGATGTATGTACACACGTGTCTGTGTGGGAGTGTGTGTGAGTGTGTGTGTATGCATGTATGAATGAATGTATGTGTGTGGATGGATGTACACACGTGTCTGTGTGAGAGTGTGTGTGTATGTATGTATGGATGGATGTATGGATGTACAAACGTGGATGTGTGTGTGTGTGAGTGTGTATGTATGTATGTATGGATGGATGGATGGATGGATGTATGTATGAATGTATGTATGTACTATGAATGTATGCATCTATGCATGTATGTATGTATGTACACATGTTTGTATGAGTGTGTGTGTATTTATGT
>NW_026435779.1:0-417 GCF_001194135.2 Octopus bimaculoides
AGGAATGTAGTGGCGGACAAAAAACAAGACAGGAAAACAAACATACATATGATATAAACTTATTCACATATACATAATCATAGATAGATAGATAGATAGATAGATAGATAGATAGATAGATAGATAGATAGATAGATAGATAGATAGATAGATAATCTAAATACATCAGCAACAACATGGACGTATATCTATCGTCCTATGTGGAATACCACGCATACTTGAAAATACATTTGGCGAATCTTACATCGCAAGCGACACAGCCATTAATGAACGCTTTCAAACAAATGTTATCTCTCTGAAAAATAAACAGTTGGGCAGATATGATAACATGGCAAATTACGGTCAATACCAGAGCAACGCAAGGGAATATTCGGAAGTTTAAAGATTAAAGATTAAGCATTAAAGCTATACTCACAC
>NW_026435780.1:0-986 GCF_001194135.2 Octopus bimaculoides
ATGACTGAAACAAGTAAAAGAGAGTAAAGAGTATATATATATATATATATCTTCTCTCGTACATACCAAATTATCTCTGATTGTCTTGTCTTTTCTCGCTCGCTGTATCTCTCTCCCTCCCTCTCCATTACTCCCGGTAACTGAATCCGGTTCATTTTCTATAGAAATAGATAAGCCAAATCTTTTTTTAAAAACTATGGAATTTTTTTGTACATAGGTTCAGCTTTGTGTTAGATTGACTATTAATCAAAAATAGTGCATCATCTCTATAGAATCCACCTTTAATGTCTGGAAATTCATTATGAAAATGATATAATATGTCTATACCTACTAAGTCAGGGAACCTGGGCAAAATTGGCAGAATGCATGGTAATCTCAAAATAATCATTAGTATCTTTTCTGGCCCAGTACTTGTTATCAAATAAAATAATGGACTTCCTGGCTTCCAAAACAATTTAAATTTCTCTTAAACTGATGTTAGAATTTCGTTTTTGGATTTGGTTTGCAAGATTTTTTATGTGATTTCGTGTGTTGAAGCATATTCTGTTGTGTCTGGGGAGAGTCATTTTCTTATCGTGCCTTAAAATTTAACACACTCACCGTTAAAATTTCCACTTATTATTTTTTATCTTCCTAAAATTTTCGTTGCGTCTTGCAACCTTTTCAATAGTCTTGACTCTGTCCGTTATTCACGTTGCGTTCTGTTTTTGCTTTTCTTTTGTTTGGAGGTTGGCAGTCAATATATTATTTAGCTACATCTGAATGCGTTTAGGTTCATTTTTGATAAATTGCTCATGTATTATTCATAAAAAAAAGAAAGAGGGAGAAAAAAAAGGAAACTGCACATATAGGGGGTTCCTATAAGGTTGTTATCCATCCCTGATTGGAACTCTCCCGTATGACATGTACGCATGCTCAGTGACTTGCTTTAACATACGCAGACGACTCACATACTGTACTGACCGGTTCGGCAAAGTTATTTCACT
>NW_026435781.1:0-189 GCF_001194135.2 Octopus bimaculoides
TTTTATTGAGGTCTTCACTGGTACATTCCACCAGTATTCCTTTTTTATTACGAGTAGCTATGGCTTCTACCATATTGTGGTTTCTTATTCCTGTCTCCTCGGAATAATCCTTCCGACGGATTTCACTATAGACATTTTCGGACAACTGCTTACGATGTGGGTGATATCTTTAGTGTGAACTCCACAAAG
>NW_026435781.1:199-474 GCF_001194135.2 Octopus bimaculoides
GCATGGGTTGTCATACTTTACTACTTTTCCTGCATCTCTATCCCTTTTGTGCGTCAGGTATTTGGTTGATATTTCCTGTTCCTGGATTGCCAACGCATACCCTTCAAAGTTGGAGGTAGTAATCCGGTTATTGGTCCAAAATAGACTGCTTTGATGATCGATGTTACTATCATCACGGAGCTTTCTTCTAACATATCTATGCATACATAGTCTTCTGCTCATATAGGCGCGTATGTATGTATGTATGTATGTATGTATGTATGTATGTATGTATG
>NW_026435782.1:0-236 GCF_001194135.2 Octopus bimaculoides
TAGTAGTAGTAGTAGTAGTAGTGGTAGTAGTAGTAGTAGACAAGAAAAAGAGGAAGAAGCTGTCGCCGACAGCAGTAATAGTTGCAATAACAGTGGTAGATGTAGAAGTAGAAGTAGAGGGGGAGTAGTATTAATCATTGTAGGAGAGAGAATGTAGTAGTAGTAGTAGTAGTAGTAGTAGTAGTAGAGGAAGAAGGAAAAGAAGTAGGAGTGTAAGTAGTTTGTAGACTATAACG
>NW_026435783.1:0-372 GCF_001194135.2 Octopus bimaculoides
CTATCTATCTATCTATCTATCTATCTATCTATCTATCTATTTTGTCTCTCCCCCTCTCTACTTGTTTGCTTATCTATCTGCCTATCATTGCTCTATCTCTCTTGTGATCTATCCATGTGCTTAACAGATATCTTCCAGTCTATCGCCCATCTATCTATTTGTCTGAAATTAAATTTAAATGTAAATATTTATGTAAAAATAAAGGTTTTCTTCATCAAAATTGGATTTCTTCATGCAGGTACACATGCCTACAACGTAGCGCAAACACTCCCTCGCCCCCCATATATATGTGTGCATGTATGTCTATACATACATATATATCTTATATATATATATATTATGATTGACCGTTGACTGAACACTATTCAATTT
>NW_026435784.1:0-1011 GCF_001194135.2 Octopus bimaculoides
AAATATGTAAACTGGTTTTATTAACTGAATTACTTTAAAGATGGGACGGTATATGTGCAAGGAAGACAATAGAGCAGGAAGGACGAGGATTACTGTTTGGAAAGAGAATCTCCTTGCATTAAGACTTCAGGAAGAACAATTTTTGGTTGGATTTTGAGTCACTTACTGCAGATTTCCATTCGTACTTCAAAACAAATATTCGCACAAGCCTTGGCTCATACAGCCAATTACTCATACAATGAGGTTCTACTGTATTATACTGTGAGGTTCTACTGTATTATAAAATTGTCATATTATTGAAGAGAATAGAATTAGGTAAATAAATATATAGACTCATAAAAAGTGAAATAGATTCCTTCATGTAAGGAAATAGAGATTACATACAATGAAGAAAATAATTTTCAATTAATGAAAGAATACAAAAAATAATTTTCAATTAATGAAAGAATACAAAAAATATATTTGTATGTTGAAAAGAAATAAATTTATTTAGACTGCAAAGAAAGAAAGTCTAAACTGTCAATTGAAATTGCATTCCCATGGTGAATCCCTGGCTAATCAATATCGCAGAAACAAAATAAAAAAGTGCAAGAGGTTTATAGAAAAAAATATTGTTTTGAAGATATTGAGACAATCAGCTTTCTGATGTCTAGTTTTCACAAAGAAAAAATATACCTACAGATGTTAACAACTGAACTATAGATGTTGATTGCCATGCTGTATCTCGCGCATCCTTCTGAATCAGTCACTACTTGGTGGAATATGCAGTTAAGGTCCCACACCAGATTAAAGTTTGGGATGTTGGATGTGTAGGCTGATCCAAAATATTTGATCTGCTTCCTTTGTGACATAGGTTTGTAGAAGCAGAGTTGATTGGGATTATATCAAATGTGTACCAGTCTTAGAAAATGATAGTGGTATTACCATAAAAATCCTTCATAGGCTCTTGTTTGGCTGATACCGCCTTTCTGGCCTTCATGCTGGTGGCACGTAAAAGCACCTACTACATTC
>NW_026435785.1:0-243 GCF_001194135.2 Octopus bimaculoides
AAGAACAGAAATATTATCCTCGAAAGGACTCTTTCAAGCTTTCAGGAGACACGGCAACCTCTCCGATACTGTTGTGATGAACAAAAACGAAAGGTACACAGTGCACTCTATAAAATGGTTTGCATTAGGGAAGGTATCCAAATGGAGAAACCATGCTTGGGATAGAATGTATAAATGAAATTTGGGCCTCAGGAACTGAGTAGAAGGACAATAACTTTGAGTTAGGGCTGACTTTGATGATGA
>NW_026435786.1:0-281 GCF_001194135.2 Octopus bimaculoides
TATAGTTGGCGACAAAAAGAGAAAAGTGGAAGTAGAAAGAAAAAAGGTAGGAGGACAAGAAAAAGTAGAAGAGTCACGGTCAGATTATGATGATATCCAATCAAAAGTAGAGTGGCGTAATCCGAATGAACAGGAACTAGTATCTCCAAAGGAACTGGTATATCCAGGAATTGGTATCTCCAAACAGGAACTGGTATATCCAGGAATTGGTACCTCCAAGATCAGTCAGAAGGCCGGGGTCCGTGTGAGTGTGCGGTATATAGTCAATTTAAACATGAACA
>NW_026435787.1:0-456 GCF_001194135.2 Octopus bimaculoides
TATATACGATTTAAATTGGGGCTACTATTTGTCTTTTTCCGACACGTGGATAAGATATGAAAGAAGTCACGAAGTCACCTAACTATATCTGGGACCTGACGTCCAGTTACACACAACAACATTACCAATCGAAACATCATGGGAAGTTCTGTACCATACGCTGATGTACCAAAGTGATGCTGGCTTTGCATAGCCGAAATATCGCATTCTCTCTCTATATATATATACATATATATGTATACATAGATATATGTGTATGCGTTTATGTGTATTTACATGTGTATATAAAATGTTAGAGAGAATTGATCGGGAGCTGCTGCTTATTTGGTCGAGGTAGTCTGGGTCATGCGTCACTTCCTGATGAAGTAACTGCACACGTTGGAAACTTCTGGAGTAACAGGTTACTGGACGGAATGTATATGTGTGTTTGTGAGAATGTGTGTATATATATATATA
>NW_026435788.1:0-219 GCF_001194135.2 Octopus bimaculoides
CTAAACAAAACCCCCCAAAAACATGTTTTATATAAATGAACAAGCTGTTTATACAGTCACAAAATTTTATTAGACAAGTTTGAGAAAAGGATGAAAGCGCTAATAATAATGAAGAAATAAAAAAGACTTTTTTTCAAAAATTCTAATGACTTGTTTTCTCAATTTCCGTGCATCATACCTAACACACACTCTCTCTCTCTCTCTCTCTCTCTCTCTCTC
>NW_026435790.1:0-482 GCF_001194135.2 Octopus bimaculoides
TATATATATATGTGTGTGTATATATATATATGTGCATACACATATATATAATGTGATATCCCACACAAAAAAACAGCTGTCACTTGCAAGTGAATATGGCATGGAAGAATGTATCCTACTTTCATGGCTGCAAAAAGACACAGAAATCCTGTTGGTTCACCTATCTTTTTGACTCATTGGGTCATCTAGGGGGTGACAGCAGGAGGGAGAGAAGGCTATACCAGCTTTCAGTTTGTACTCACTTTAGCTCAGTAGAGTGAAGCAACATGAAATGAAGTGCCTTACTCAAGGGCTCAAAGTACTGCTTGCTGTAGGAATTGAACTAAGTCTTTATGATTACTATTACCATAGTACCCTGAAAAAAATGAAGGTATTTATATCTCCTTCCAGTAATTCTTCATCTTTCAGTTTGTGTTTAATTTTATCTTCTTTCAATTGTTGTTGTTGGCACTCCATCGCTTACGACGTCGAGGGTTCCAGTT
>NW_026435791.1:0-793 GCF_001194135.2 Octopus bimaculoides
GTTGCCTGTAGCTGATTGGGTCGGGTCGAAAGCTGTTTTGACCCTATGGAACCAATCAGGTATCCGGTGATTCTTCAGGGACGCCCCCACCAAATGTCACTTGTACCTGGAACCAGGCCATATAAAAAAGAACTGCCTCTTGGGCCGAGGTAAGGCCCTGGAGCAATTAATCCATAAGGTGCCCTACGCACCCCCATTGGAGGGAGAGACAGAGCAAGTCGAGGAGATGGAAACCTCCTCAAAAAAGGGAGAAAACGAAAGAAGGTGAGCAGCAGTGGTTGCTCACCGAAAGATTCGAACACTGCAGGGGAGGAGGAGGACCTTCCGGTTAAGGCGCAAGACACCCCTATTCCCGTGGCCCAAAAAAAGATGAAGGAAAAAAAGACGAATGGGACACTATCAGCGGTTGATAGCGCACCGCCGGCGTGTCCCGAAGCTCCGTCGGTGCGCATTGTGCCACCGACGGAGGAAGGCCCATCAGTGGAATTTGTGCCGCCGACGGTGGAAGTGGCTACCTTGTCCCCGGAGGAAGAAGAAGAATTGGTCTTGTTCTACAGAGGCGGAGAGGTAGAGAAGGTTTTGGAAAAGCACCATTTGGGAGCAACTTTGACCAGTACATAGGACTCCGAATGGCCTCCGTAGATAGCTGTGGAGGTCATAATGTTGCTCATGTTGCGTAGGCTGGAGGGGCCCAATGAGGATTATCGCTTGTGGCCGGGCGACGCCGATACGTCACCCGCTTCATGCTTAAATGAGGCGTGGGCGATGGCGGAAGATGTGGTCACAAGCGATG
>NW_026435792.1:0-265 GCF_001194135.2 Octopus bimaculoides
GTGTGTGTGTGTGTGTGTGTGTGTGTGTGTGTGTGTGTATATACATACGTGTATATATATAATATATACACACATATATGATAGTCCCTCTATATATATACATGAGAGGGTCCTGAAAAGTACCTGTACTTAAGGGTATCGTGAAAGGTCTGGTTAGAGGCCCAACCTTTCGAGTTCTTTTACCGGGCCTAGAAAACCTGAAGGGCCACTGTAATAAGTATGTGAACCTGAGAGGGGAATATGTTGAATAAAATCATAATTAACT
>NW_026435793.1:0-1091 GCF_001194135.2 Octopus bimaculoides
CTACACACACACACACGGGTAAGGAGTATATATATATCCTGTTTTGAGGCCTTCGCATAGAAAGATAGTCTTTCATCTTGAGGTATTAAAAACTAGAAGTTAGTTTTTAAAATCCTATTTTTAACTGTCGAATCAATCAAGTAAACCATATTGGGTCCCTGGAGAATGGGTCCTTCGAGGACAGCTTGATATCGACAGAAACTATCACACTATCATAGTTAGATTTGAACACAACATTGCCATTTATAGAGATACTCGTCAATGATATAATGCTCCCACAGCTGAGAGCAATACGACCGCATATTGGCTCCAAATTTTGGCACGCGACCAACAGTTTTAAGGGGAGAGGATAGCCGATTAGATTGAGTCCAGTACTCGGCTGATACTTTATTCATCAACCGTGGAAGGATGAAAGTCGAAGTTGACTTTGGCGGCATTTGAACTCTGAACGTAGATAGCCGGATAAAAATGCTGCTAAGCACTTTGTTTGGCGCGGTAACGATTGTACCCGCTCAGCGGTTTATATTGATTTTAGGTTTTGGAACAAGGCCAGTAATTTCGGGGGTGGCGGGTAAGTCGATTATATCGACTCCAGTGCTCAGTTGGTACTTATTTTATTGACCTTGAAAGGTCAATAAAAGCAAAGTTGAACTCAGCGGTATGTGAACTCAGAACGTAAAGACGGACGAAATGCCGCTGAGCATTTTGTCTAGCGTGCTAACGATTCTGCTAGCTCGCCGCCTTATATTGCCAGATAAAATTGCTGGAGTAGTACAGTAAAAATCTATTCAATTGCTTAACAAAGACTCATACACGAGCTTGTGACCCCTGACCCATGGGCTGTCTGTTCTAGCCATATTATAATAAAGTTTTCTGCTTCTCTGAACTAGTGAATTCCGCAACCCTTCCATGTAATACCTTCCTATGTACCTGCTCTCCCTCTCTAGTTATTCATGTTTTGTCTCAACTCCCCAACCAAAACACGACATCGAAATTTGTTTTGTTTTGTTTGTTGGTACATTATTTCGTTTTAACCAATCTTTGGATCTTTTTTAAAACGGGGGCCACATTTTCATTAACGAAACACTTTG
>NW_026435794.1:0-201 GCF_001194135.2 Octopus bimaculoides
TATATATATATATATATATATATGTATATGCATTTACATACATACACACGAACACACACACATATAAGTGAGTAAATATTCAAAATTAATAATCGTAAAGATGTTATTATTATCATTATTATTATCAGCGGCAAATCTAAATAATTCATAATAACAATAACAACATTAGTGGCAGCAAGCGATATTAGCATTAAACAGTTA
>NW_026435795.1:0-595 GCF_001194135.2 Octopus bimaculoides
ATACTTTTTCCTTTTATTTGTTTCAATCATTTGACTGCGGCTATTCGTGAGCACCGCCTTTTTAGTCGAAAAAATACATATATACTCTTTTACTCTTTTACATATAAGCACGCATAAAGGTAATGGAATATATGTAAGCATATGTAGGACGATGGACATATTTATATTCTTTCTTACATGAGCAGCAAAAATTGATTTCGACATTGCGAAAGTTTCGTAAAATCTAGATTCTCCAAACTCAATTAACATTACTGTTTTTATCAGAATGCATTCGTGGTATTTACGACATCTTCAAATACTCACTAATCAGCATTTCTGCATGTATTTCTGTTATTTATTCTTTATTTAATTTTCACAGCAGTTCTAATTACTAACAATGTTGATATTTGCAATTCTTTTTTTTTTCCCGTTGTTTTATTTAGAATTTTTTTTTTCTCATTCCAATTATATTTTTTATTTGGTGTTATTTTCTGACCCTCCTCCCGAGGAAAAAAAGAAAAAAACAAACAAGAAAACAAAAAAACAAACAAAAAAAAACCCCAGGAAAATAACAAAGTTAAAATAAGGTAGCATTTGAAAATTAGAGAAATTCTAT
>NW_026435796.1:0-350 GCF_001194135.2 Octopus bimaculoides
AAGCATTCTTTCCCATAAACTGAGTGTATATTTCGAGTCGCTTTGGCTGCAGATTTTTTTTTTGTAATCATAATGCATTATGTGCCTCAAATGCTCTTTAGATACTTCCATGTTAGAAAGGGTTTTAATCAAAGAAATTTTAATTCTATTATTCTGTAAAATAATATTTAATTAGTTTAAATGTACACAAATGCATAAAATTAATTTTTAATTCCATTAGACATTCTAAAATATTATTAAATTCCATTCAATTTTAAAAAAGGTAAACTCAGACAGAACTTATGAGATGACCTGATACATACATACACATGCGTGCATGCACACCCACGTACATGTGCCTATATGCATAT